>NW_027279457.1:0-15000 GCF_046629955.1 Centroberyx affinis
GCTACATCAGCACTGAAGGGCAAGAGTAACACTGCAACCCTGACTGACTAAAATGAAAGCATATGTCACAGTCAGAAGCTTGACAACCTTGCCAAATATCATAAATGTAAGGAAGAGAAAAGAGTAAAAAAACTAAATTAGGATTGATTCTTTTACACAGTCAAGATTCTTTAGAGATTAGCTGGTCATTTGATCACCTTATTAAAGCAGTTAAGGTATTTGTATAAATATAATTGCTAGATATTACTATTCTATACTGTACTTCCATATGGTAAAAAATATTGTTATTCCAGCTTATCACAACAGTAACTGATCCACACAATAGTTCTGTTAATGTTGGTCTAGATTCAATTTCAATGGGGAAATCTGAACTATGCAGGGAGTCAAAAATCTGCAGGCTATTGAGAAAAATGTATAGAAATACATTCCTCCAAGTACAGCCTGCCAAATGACATGAATTATCATTTTTTGTGAAAGGTGTGGAATTTGGAAGCGATTTCAACCTCTGTTCTCCACTGCAGCCAGTGAGTGTGTGTGTGAGCCAATTTAAGGGAAACTGCTTGCTAAATGGCTTACAATATCATTTTGCATACAGTAAACAAAACAGTCGAGTAAATGACAGGAATTGTCATATTTTGTGAAAGGTGTGGGACTCAAATCGGAATCCGAGCGTCTTCTCCAGCTCACTTCACAGTAACTATGAGCGAGTTGATTTGTGGGTAAAACTGCATGCTAAATCATTTAAACTGCAATTTTTGGCACATAATGAATCTTTTCTGCTATTGTCATGTGAAAACCTCAAAACTCCAATTCTCCGATTCTCCAATATCATTACACAGTCCTAATAATAATAATAATACCTTATATTTATATAGCGCGTTTCAAGTGACCCAAGGACGCTTTACACAGTGAGGGAGACAAAACAAATTTAAAAAAAAACAGAAAATAATAATAGCAATAATTGCCGGGGATGAGAGAGTTAACTAGAGGCCATAGGCCTTGGTTAACAGGTGGGTTTTCAGGATTTGGGTTAAGAAAATACTCAGACCTCTTGGACTCATGAAACCCTTTCAAAACGTCATTGGATAAACACAGAAATGCATTTGTCATCAAGCTAAAATTTGTCTTAGTTCCTGAAAAGTCGACATTTTGGAGATACAAGGTTTTTACCCAACAATGACAATATTCTCCTCTATTCTTATAACTCACAGGCAGCTCTGCTTTTATTTTTTAACATTCATTCATTGAGGGAATATTTGCTCAGCATTCATACAGTTACACACTTATACTTGTGCAGCTCCCAGTATGTACTCTTGATGCGTCAGTCTATTTTGTACTGCTCACTAAACCACTCATCATCTGTTTGCATAATAGATAAATTGGAATAGCCCCAAAGTCTATTCCCAAGTCTCCAGTGACTATGTGTGAGCCAATTTAGATAAAACCACTGATACAATTACTCAAATTATCTTTTTTTTTTTTTTTTTTCGCACCGTAAGCAAAAGGTAAAATAGGATTCATCCAAACTTTGCTGCTGCTTTCAATCTCCTACTGAAAGCCAAGTGAGAATCAATGAGAGGGAGAGGGGGTGAGCACATTTGGCAGACACCTATCCACTTCCATTAGCAGTGTGTGTGTGTGTGTGTGTTTGTGTGTACAGTATATGTATGTTAAGTACAGTATGCATTGCGTAAGCCCTACTGTATTGCATATACGTAGGAAATTGATCCATTACAACAAGCAGACCCAGGAGAGGAGGGGGATTAGATGACAGCCAAACACTGGAGGATTACTTTCCTGCATAGTTTCCAAATCAACCTTAGTGGCTCTGGTTTGACTCAGCTGCACTCTGAGAGGAAAGATGCTTAAATAGAATCAAAGACTGTTCCTATATGGAGCACAAGCTATATAGAACCTATTTTCATGAAGCTATATACAGTATATCCATCCTCACAGATATACAGCACATTCTCAGGATCAAATAGCTTGTATTTTGACTTTATTGACTCAATTCCACTCTGTGAAAGAAAGGCAGCATCAAGTATTTGTTCTGTGGCTGGTAATACTGCAGGTAATTTTTCATTTTGCAAAATTAACTGACAAAATTACCTGACCTTAAAGTAATACTCCTTATAGATTGTTAGTTCTGAGCTATTTTGCAAACTTTTTGGAATGAAGCCATTTGGAAACCCTATTTACAGATGAGATTGAAAGTTTACAGTGTGTAGCATACAGACATATGCTGTAAATGTATTGCAGTATCGATGTAAAAACCTTTTGCATGAAAAAGCAAAGTAAAACTTATTTTTTAACTAATCTAAACTGGATTTGTCAATGCTGAAGAAAGCCAGTGAAATATCCAAACGCACTTCATTCATTCTCTCTGTAAGAATGAATTTCATCTCTAAAAAAATCCCCCAATGTAAAATAAACATCTCAGCAAAATATCCACTGAAACTCGTGATGACAAAATCTGACAGCAGAAAAGAGCCAGCAAGGTTAAACAGACATGTCATCAACAGGTCTCTGTGATAATATACATTTTGACAATAAATCCTATAATATCCAATCTCAAACCGAGGACAGCATCCAGGTATGATAAACGCTAAACAGATGAGTCTGGAAACATGAGGATATTAAGGATATGAAGGATATTAGAGTATCACATCTAAAGTCTTTGTGATGAAAAACACACAAAAAATACCTCAAATCTGATCTAAACTGGCTGTCAGTGCAGATAGATGGGAACACGGCACACATATTATCGAGGATACATCAACATCCAGGAGATCCAGCATAATACATATCAGAGATTACATATCACTGATTTAAAACATGCCATGAGAGTGATGTTCATGTCTAAAATGATTCCCCAATCCAAAGTAAACATCCAGGTAAGTTAAGCGTTGAATACAATTAGGTTGGCAAGAAAACAAGAGATAGATATTAAGGTATCAAGCCTCAAACCTATATGATGAAAACGGTAAAAAAAAAAAAATCTCAAATCCAATCTAAATTGGTTCTGTCAGTGTACGTGAGAGAGCAAGACAGACATATATTAATACAATTTCATCCTAAGGTTAAGGTAGGATTACCATGAAAGCTCTGCTGAATCTGTAATGAAAAGAGTAACCCATCACAATGTGGGAATAAAGCTTACTTCTTTCTATTCTTGGATTAGTTCTGACAGAAATTTAAACAATATGCAATGTCATCCCCACCCAAGATAAATATCTAGGTAGGATTCCCACCGAATCTCTCTCAAATGAACTTTAAAGACCCAGACTCAGAAACAAAATGGATAGCGAGTCAAAAGGCTTTAATGTTCCATACTTGGGTGAGTTTTGACAGGTGAGTAAGGACGCATGTGATGGATATTATACAGCTTCAAGCATGAATCCCCTATGATGAAAAATCCAAGGAAAAAAAAGGGACTTTAATCTAAATCTGTCAGTGCAAATGAGAGACAGAGCAATCTAAAAAGTAAATATCATCAATATAAAACAGGATTATATGAGAATAAGGTTATGATTTTAACTCCAGATAAGAATCAGTTGCTATCCAAGTAGGATGACAGAGAGAGAGAGAGAGAGAGAGAGAGAGAGAGACAGCGAGAGAGAGAGAGAGAGAGAGAGAGAAGGTCTTTTTGAACTCATAAAATAGATCTGTGTTTTTTTGCCAAAAGAAACTTTTCTCCCTTTGTCATCTTACTCTCTTTCCACCCTTCTCTCTCTCTCTCTCTCTCTCTCTCTCTCTCTCTCTCTCTCTCACTCTCTCTCTTTCTCTCTCTCCCCATTATCCCTCTCCTCTTTTCCCTCCCCCTTCTTTTCCTAACCTCCATCTTTCTCTTTCCCTCACCCCCTCTCCTCTCCCTTCCTCTTATCTATCCTATTCATTCCCTTCTCTCTCTCTCTCTCTCTCTCTCTCTCTCTCTCTCTCTCTCTCTCTCTCTCTCTCTCTCTCTCTCTCTCTCTCTCCCTCTCTCTCTCCCTCTCTCCCTCTGTTTCAGGCCAAGACATTCCTGTTAATCAGAGAGTCAATGGAGTGAAACCACAGAGGTGTCTGCTCTGTTCTCACATTATTCATGTTCCTCCTGCCTCCATACGCTCCCATTCACCCCGGTAATGAGGTGGAATTACACACTGGACGTGTGTGTGTGTGTGTGTGTGTGTGTGTGTGTGTGTGTGTTTGGCTGCACGTGTGTGTGTGTGTGTGTGTGTGTGTTTGTGTGTATAACAAGCCTAAATTGCAGTGATGTGGTTGAGAGAACATGACAGAGGTCCGCTGAGAGCGAGGATGTAAACCAGCAGAAGGGTCTGTACTGTATACAGTAACCACAGCTGGACTACTGCACACAGTAGTTTACTTTACTGATATGGAGACTTTCTACGCCTCACTTCTTTTTTTTTTTTTTTTTTACCCCCTTTCTCTCCATTTGCAATTTCTTTGTCTCTCTTCCAGTGAATAAAGTGTACCTGGACAAATGGTAAGCGTAACCAGTACGTCAAGTAAACAGAAAGCAACACTTTCCGCTAAGGGGATGTGAATTATCATTAGCTAATGATGAGTAACTAATCATCACTGTATGATGATTCAGGATGATTGGGTGATCAGGAATTTTCCCACTGGAAAATATGCCACTATGTTCTGATTGTGTCTTTTTCTTGCTGTGTGAAGTGGATTCATAGACTGTTTGAAAACCCCCATGTAATTATGTTAATTAACTTAAAGAATTACCAATATTTATTAATGCACTCTCATTATTAAATAGTAGTTATTAGCAACTGCTTAGTTATAATTCTCAAAGTAAGTATACTCAGTCATATATTACAGTAATGCTGTGGCATCATCAATTCCTGATAGTTCATGTGTTGAATCAGGAATCAATTCCTGATAATTCATGCATTAATTGATACATTAATTATTAATGATATTTCATATCTCCTCAGCAACAAGTGTGACCAAACACTGCACTAAAGAGTGTTGTGCTTTGCAGTAGCTGCAAACTGCCTACTACAGTTTACTATGGGACTTTCTGCACCTTGCTCCTTCTTTCTTCCTCTCCTCTCCAAAGTGATTTAGTAGTACTGTGAAACTATATTGATCCCAAAATGTGAAATTCTCTTTTCTGTTCTCTTTTCTCTTCTGATAAACTTTATCATTAGTACACAGTTTGGGTATGGATACAGTGGATACTACAGTGCGAATTGAACCCCTAACTCTGCCAGTGTTTATGTCACCCTGTAAGTATTTGAACTACACACAATGCCGTGTGTAGTTCAAAGTGCAGTGAACTCACCACGCCCGGTCTTGGGTAAGGCACCCTGCCTTCGTAAGCCCCCCACTGGTAGTCGGGACTCTCTTTATGAGCGAAAGGGCCGTTGAAGGCCTCTCTGATGTCAGCCATACGGTACACACACACCGCAAAGCCCTGGAACACGTTGCTGGACAGGAGAGAGGAGAGAGACATGACAGTCCAACACGTCCAAAAATTACTTGAGCACGGACCAAACATTTGACAAGACATGTGGACAGCTTCATGTTTAATTGCAAGAGACGGGCCATCTGTTGAGATGATTCAAATTTCTGGACACAGCAATAAAAAGCCTTTTTTCTAATGTAGGGTTCGACAAATATACTGTAGGTTTTTGAAGGCCAATAGCAATATTTAGACTGAAGTCACTGATAGCTGGTATTTTGTGTATCCATATCTTTAATTTAACCACTTTCAGGCTAAAAAAAATTGTAAAGTATCCAGTGTTTCCCCTCTAAATGTTATTCTTATCAGGGTGGAAAAGCCTCAGGTGGTTAGCAGCTCCTTAGAGTCCCCATGAAATGAACTCCCATTAGTTTTACCTCTTGGAAAACAGAGTATCTTTCATGGTGACCTCATGCTGCATCAGTAGGTGTAATAAATTTCGAACCAATAAAACCATCAGATTTTTGAACAATCCCGTCCCTCCGCACCCCTCCCATCCAATAAAACTGCCTTTCTCTCCCTGACTCATAGACTTTTGAATAATCCCTCCCCACGTTATGTCCCGCCCCAAATCAAAGAAGTTTCATGGGGTCTTTAAGGCAGGATGACCCACTTCACACATGGTAATATTCTGTATTTTCTATGAGGCTGAAGAGTTTACCTGATGGTGCTGAAGATGGCATAGACATCTGGGTTCCTCTCATCCTTGGTCCTGAGCAGGAACACATCCTCTGTTTTACACACCAAGAAAATACCCGTTAGCGCATGTGTGTGTGTGTCTGTGTGTGTCTGTGTGTGTGTGTGTGTGTGTGTGTGTGTCTATGTATGTATGTGTGTGTGTCTCACCCAGCTGGTTGAAGTGTGTGTCGATGCCATGAGGTCCCGGGACAGAACAGACCAGTCTGGCTTTGATGAAGGTGCTCCACTTGTTCACCAGCACTCTCTGGCCTCCTACATCATTCTGGTGGAGACACACACACACACACACACACACACATTAGAACAAACACACAATCTATAAAACAAACTTGCAAACGCCTCTGTTGATATCAAACTGCAACAAATACTTAAAAAAGAGTAAAGAGCAAAGAGAGAGAGAAAATGAAAGACATTTCAACCTCCAAAGCCCCTTTTACATCCAAACTAATCAATCATCCTTTCATAGTTATTCTTTTATCTGCAAGATCTAAGATTTCTGAATCTTTGGGTTTTCTTTTGCAACGAGCTAAGGTGTATATTTGTCTTAAATGAACATTAGACAAAATACACACAACTTCAGTAAGGACGACACAAAACTATGCCTCTTTTTAAATCATACTGTAAACACTGCACCACATCACCATGATATAAACTGGCAAAATGTGCACTTCAAACATCACACAGCACATACCAAACCCTGTTTCTTCTGGTGGGAAACTGCAGTCTAACTAATGCATTAGTGTATCAATTGAGACTAAACTGTAGGCGCAGCCATATAAAAATGCTTCAGTTTATATTAGACTTGACATATTAAAGCCAGTCTGTATGAGAAACCTGTGTAATGGAGGCTCAAATAGCATGATTTATAGAGAGACTAGCACAGTCCCTTGTCTTCTGCACGGGACAAGTGTACAGGGACTCATAATGGATACCGAGGGAGTGTGCGTGTGTGTGTACGTGTGTGTGTGTGTCCCTCACCATCCCATTTTTGTCAAATTTGTGAGTGCAGACAGGGACATTTTTGTGTGTGTATGAGTGTGTGTGTGTGTGAGAGTGAGTGAGTGAGTGGAATGAAGATCAGCGGTGATAATTGGCTTCTTGGCAAGCGGCAGTACAGGGGAAGTGATGATAACTATTTAAATCTGCCTGAGGGAGGAAGGGAGGAAGGGAAGGATGGAGGGTTGAAGAGGAAAAAACTGTAATAAATGCATGGAGAGGGAGAGAGAGCGTGCGAGAGAGAGAGAGAGAGAGAGAGAGAGAGAGAGAGAGAGAGGCATGAAGAAGAAGAAGAGAGATGGAGACGAGAGAGTTGGAATGAAGGAAGGAAAATGAGGGATTTTCGTGCAGCGGGAGGTTCGTGCAACATTTTGACTTGACTTCTGGCACAAACTGTGAAACTCTAAGGAACACCTGCAGCTGTGTGTGTGTGTGTGTGTGTGTGTGTGTGTGTGTGGGTGGGTTTGCATGCGTGCTTATATGCATAGCCGTGTGGTGCACACACAGTACACATATGGCAGTATAAGACAAATCAATGTGTGAAAGAACGTGTGAATGGGTAGATGGGAATTGTACTTCAGAAATTTGACAGCTGTGTGTGTGTGTTTTGGATGGAGGAAGGATGCACATCATTCAAGGATGCCTTCACAGTGCTTCTGGGAGATGTTGTTAAACTTTGATTGCTCCAAAAGAGAGGGGTTTGGCAATGTCATGCTGGGAGGATAAACCCATGCACCTTGCAAAAACAATTACCTCCTGTCCTGGGAAGTTTATCCTACAGACATCTGTATGCGACCATGCCTAAAAAGTTGGCTTCTCCCTTAAATCAGATTACTGTCTCTATCTATCTGTTCCTCTGTCTTCTTCTCCCTCATTTAACCTTCCTCCAGCTGAACTTCAGTGGGAGTGTGTATGAAAAGTCAAACTCTCTATATGTCAAACTGAAAGCCCCGGTGTGGATTCAAGACATGAGACCTGCAACAGATTTTCCAGATATACAAAATGTCTCCTCCAGATCATGACACCCACCACCACTTCCTTCCAAAGCCCCTACAAGACTGTGATTCAGTTTTCAGTATTTGTAGGAATCTTAATGTGTGTTATGGCGAATCCGAGCAGTCCCTTTAAAACCAGTCATGTCCGTCAGCTCATTCTTTCGGTAACCTGACTCACCTGGCTTCACTCGTCGCCACTACCAACAAGCCAACAAAGAAGACCCTGATGTTTTCTCTCTCCTCTCCTGATCCTGGTCTATGCTGAACCACACACTTACCTGCTCAATAAATACCACCTCAGAGCTGTTGAAGTGGAAACCCTCTCAGTGTACTCTGTTAAAGCAAGTCATCTGACTGTGACTATACCTGCCTAGAACTATACCATCACAAATCCTGTGCCTGGACCATAGTTCCAGAGGGTCCCCAGCAAATTTCTGAGTTGTTAAACTTCAGCATTATTTCATTTTAAAGAAGTTAACACAATTAGAGAATGTAGAAGAATGACTATTTTGTTCATAGTTTCACTGTTATCTCTCTACCTGCAATGCAGATAGTCAAGGAATTCTGGACAAAATCATATCTATCAATAAAGATATTCTCAGATTTGGGTTCAAGAGACAAAATCTCATCAAGTGGGGGTCCGTTGCCCTAATGTGGACTAAATTAGGGGTCCTTGATATGAAAAAGGTTGAGAATCACTGCTCTGTATATGCTGTGCTCTTCTACCTTGTATGACACTGCAACTTTACACATAAAACTCTATGCAAACTCAATTTCTCAACTACATTGAAGTGCAACCAAATAGTGTCTTACCGCACACACTCGTCCGACCCGGGTGTGTATGGCTCCCTCCCTGTCCCCGGCCTCCATGGCCTTCTCCGTGAAGAAGAAGTACACCTTATCGTTGTCCCTGTCGTCGTTGTCTGGGATGAGGTGAGCCGCGATGAACTTAGGGTCTGGAGAGAAGGATGGAGGGATGGAGGGGGTGGAGAGAGATAGAGAGGAGGAGGTGGATGTGAGGAAGGGAGGAAGATAGAAAGAGAGAAATCAATTTAAAGAAAGAAACAAACACAACGAACAAGTAGGTCTGCAGGACTTTCCTTTTCCTTTTTAATTTTTTTTTTTATTGTTTATGGTTTTAATTATTTAAAGGTGCTATGTGTGGCATTTTTAAACATCAATATATCACTGTCATGGTAATTGTGATATATTGGTATGATTATTGTAAACAAATGAGGACATGGTCTTGACGAATAATAGCATCTCATACAAGTGGTATTGTTGGTGCTAGTGCTTCTAAAATTGAAGACCGTTTGCGATGGAAGAACAGCGCCCCCTTCCTTTTTTGTGCCATTAAGCAATTTCCCTCTGTGCTGTAAAGCAGCAGATTTCCTGCAAAATGTAAAATGTAGCGTAATATAGTGTAGAGGCTGCCAATCCTCTCAGTGATGGTCTTATTTGTTTATGGTAATTATGCTAATGTCTCAAAATGAACATGGAAATGGATATTTGAGGTTTAAATCCTACATGTAGCACCTTTACAATTAAGTGAATATCAAATTTTAAGAGCAACATCTATACTACAACAACTAAATAGTTTAATTAAGCATTAAGCAAGCATTGACACACAGAGTAGAACAGCACAACAGTACCATGGAGCAGCTTCTGGTCAGTCTCTGTCCTCATAGTAGAGCGACCTCCCATACTCCTGAAGATCACAGAGTCTCTGCCCAGGAAATCTGCTGTCAGGCCGGTATACAACTCCCCACCTAGAGACAGAGGGAGAGAGAGAGAGAGATGGATGATTAAAAGGAGGGAGGAGGGGGAGAGAAGGAGGAGGAGAATGAGATAATAGAGGAGAGGAGAGGAGAGGAGAGGAGAGGAGAGGAGATTAAAGGGAAATGGTTGGAGGAAGGAAGTAAAGGAGGGTAGAGACAGAGAGGAAAAAAGCAAGTGTAAAAGAACAACAGCAATAAAGGAAAAGCGATTAAGGGCAAATAAAAAAGTCGGCACAGAGCAACAATGAGGAAATGGTAGATGACAGAGAAAAATTGTGCGGTTCAGAAGAAAGTGTGAAAGAGAGGGAGAGAAAGGGAAAGAAAGGGAAAGGAAGGGAAAGAGAGCAAAATCCAATATTGAACAAAGTGGGAGAGCAACCTGAAACCCGAGCTCTTACACATTTCTCACATCCTCCGCTGAGACTGGCCATCAGCAATGGACTCACTTTCAATTTCAGCAACTCAGAAAACGGATTTTCTTGCAAATAAAAAAATAAAATGCCGAACTTTTCCCATGGCAAGTTTCTTACGTCACGCCTAAAAATCCTCAGCAGTAGAGGTTATTTATCATAAGACAAGACAGCAGCCTCAGCTGGCTTGGAAACAGCTCAGCAGTTGTAAAAATCCATCCGTCAGCCTGGCAATCGTTCACCGGTACATGTAAAGCTATAAATGCGGTAAAAACTGGGACTAGCGATCAGTTCAACGAAGAAAACAATGATCATTTTCTCAGTGGAGCCGATGCGTTTTTGAAGTTATACAGTTGGTTTTGAACAGGTTTCAAGGGCCCGAGGGTCGTGAAACTCACTCAACACATAAAAAGACGGTGTAAACCTTCAGTTCAAGTAAGAAAATGAAAAATGACAAAATCGCATTCATGTGGTTTTCTTTCCCCCACAGCAGTGATAACCTAAGAGCTGGTCAGTTCAGTTTGGAGCCGGGCCACAGACTGAAAGACTGCTCCAGTGAACCCAGGGGTGTAAAATAATTCCTGTTATCATAGTCATTTTTGGCTGGAATAAGGTTATTGGATACACACACACACACACACACACACACACACACACACACACAGAGAGAGTCAGACAAACGTCCAGACATACATTCACACAAGCAAACATAAACAGACACACACACAGACACAGTAATTGGTGATGACAGAGTTTGGGGAGTTGTGCTTTGAACTTTATACTGTGTATTTTGGGAGAAGATCCTGAAATCAAAGTCAGAAAAGATCATTGAAATGCCGACAGCTGATGAACAGGAGGACTTTCACCGTGTTTTACTCTTTCATTCTCTCTCTCTCAGCCTCTCTTTTTTTTCATCTTTCTTCATCGATTTCATCTTGCGCCATCTCGTATTTCTGTCTAACTCCCTCCCTATCTGTGTCTGTCTGTCTGCCGCTGTATGTTTGCTTTGTCTACCTGTCTTTATCATCATTTTTTTGCTCTTTTTTAAACTATTTTCAAGGCCTGTCTGTTTTATAAGATTTACATTTGCAGTGGAGAAGGACTGGAAAGTGGGAGAGAGAGAGAGAGAAGATGCCATGCAATAATGGTCAAACTTGTTCAATTATAGGTTCTTTTTGCTTTTTGGTGATACTCTTTTGATCCCTGAAGGGGAAATCCATAGGGAGGTCAAAGGTCAGGGTCAGTGACAGAACAGTGATTCAGTGGCTTGAACTCGACCGCTCTGGTTGCTGGACTTACTCACTGCACAACCCTGTTGACCTCGAGGCCCGCAGACCTGCTGAGTCATGCTTTTCCACAGGTGCTTTGCTGGTTTTAGTGAATGGCGGGTGAAGAGTGAACCCGCCCCTCAATGACATCAACCAATTTCATATAACGTCTGTGGAATTCAGCAGCTATTCTCTATTTAGGCGTTCCAATCTAAAATGCTCTGCTTGGGCTGGACGATATGGTTGAAATCAATATCACGATAATCGTAAGGATTTTTTTCAATATAGATATATATGACGATATGGCTCACATAAGCAAAATCACGTTAAATAATCAAATTAATGTTCATCATATTGAACCGAATGGTAATGTTTGGTGTGATGTCAAACTAAACTGAAATGTTCACATAATATTCCTACCATACTTTTACATTTTGTTTGAGTTTCTAAATAAAATTTGCTTGTTCTCATCAGTTCAGACAGCAGAATTGTGTGTCTCGATATCCCAAAATCACCATATCATCACAATATACTCCCACTGAAAGACGATAAACGATAATATTGAACTATCGTCCAGCCCTATGCTCTGCGCCCAGCACTGTAGGCTGTAAGGTGCGAACTTCATGAAGTTATGGCGAAATGCGTTGCTCGCTAGTTCTTAATCTTAATAAAGTACTGGTATAATTTATGGTTGGCCTGGCTTCTCCTAGCGTGCGGTGGACTAGTCTAGATTAGCTATTCTCTATTTATTTGGCCACCAGGAGGCACAGTTTTCATTGTTTGCCCAAACACGCCTTCCATCGTTAATGGATTCACAACATAAGAAGAGATAAGATCAGAGATCTGATTGGTATTTCGAGTCTGATCACAGGCAATGTCATTAGCATTAGCATGTAATGTTATTAAGATAACTAGTAGTCTAATATGCTGCCCAAATATTGATCCATTTTAATGCTTTACTATGATGATGTACATTTATTTTACCTCCCGTGAAGTACCTTGAGATATTATTATTATTATGCTGACATGTTAACAGTCTAGGCTAACTTGCTAGCATTATCTATAACCACAGAAGGTTACAGCTAAAATGCGAGCCTTATTTCGTATAATAAATAAACTATGTACTTGTATATAGTGTTATTTACAGACCGATAACAATATATGTTCACATCATTTTACCAAGGAGTCGTTCATTAAAACCCTGATCACCCTCAGAAAGGTGAAGCTGGGGTCAGATCCACTGGATACATGGTACAGAGTGACTTCTCTCACCGCCTGTTACACACCATTTCTATATCATTCTAACTCCTGTTTATCTGTCTGTCAGTCTGTCTCTCTTTCTAAGCTTGTGTAGGCTACTGGCACTCCTCACTAGCTGTGTGTGCGCTCTACTTTCTGTGTGTATCTGTGTATATGATGTTGAGGTTCGGGTTGTTATAGTATTTGGCTCTAATGTAAGTTTTCCTGCCAGATACGATGCATTATGGGACACGTTCTGAGGTTGAAGGCACCCAGCTGCAGTGGAACGTGGTGGGGTAGCGTGGTGCACACACACACACACACACACACACACACTCACACTCACATTCACACTCACACACACACGCACACACACCTACACCCTCAGTGGCTCCCAGGATTGCCTGTCACTGTGATAAATCAGCGTTATTTCACAAGTTAAATACTTAAAGACATGCAGGGAGAAACACCCTAACTATTTAACCTAGTCAGCACAGCGCCAGAGAATGTGTGTGTGTGTGTGTGTGTGTGTGTGTGTGTATGCGCGCGCGCGCGTGTGTGTGTGTGTGTGTGTGTGTGTGTGTGTCAGAGCCAAAGAAGGTTTCCGTAGTTGCTGTTGAGCAGAGCTATTACCATTTCAAAACACAGCAGAAGTCTATGTTGGGAGGTGAAAGGTTCAGAAACTAATGCAGAGAATATCGATGTATGGCACTTTACACAGTTAAATGTGACAAGTAGAGAATACAATGCTATAAAAAATACAATGTTAATTTGAAAGAATTGTCAGGGTGGGTTCAACCTATGACAGTGATATGTTGTTATTACATTACACACTTTGTGCAGAGGGACAAGCATCACACTCTGGTGGATGAGAAAACCCACTAAATTAATCTGAACAGAAAGGACACCCGCTGGTTCTTCTTCTTCTGCCACCTAACATGGCTGCCATAGAAAACAAGGGTTGTTTCATATTTCTTTAAGTGTCTTAGCTTATTTAGATGAAACCTACACCTAATAAAAGACATGTGAAAGTTGATTCGTAAAGAAATGCACAGTTTATTCATTTCAATTCCATAAAAAATCAAAGTATAGACGTACCACTGAAGGTGCTAGCGAAGGGGAGGCTGGGGTCATGAGGAACCTTCCCTCGTCCATTCTCCACATTCGTAGGGTCCATGGTAAACACATGCTGGAGAGGAAAAACACACAAGAAGGGTTAGAAAAAGTCTTTCTCAAATGCAAACAAGTCAAGAATGTGGATAGCCAAAACGGCCAAGCAAATAGCGAGGACAGGGGTCTTGATGCACCTATTTTCTTCCAAGTAGCACATTGTGTGTTCAAATCACATTCAAATGCCTGGGACAAGGTTACTCACTTTGTAATCTTTGGTTTATAAAAGCATATTGCTGCTCTTACCCTGTGGGACACCATTGTGCATCCTGCTTAAGAGCCCAGACACAAAAGTATTACTCAAAATATAGAAGGACAGAGGTATTGCTCAAAATATAGTGTGAATTTTATTTTTTATCATTTTTATAATTCTGTTAATCCTGTTCAGTGCCTCATTTCAGCTACAGTATCAGGACATAAACCCATCAGAAGGTTAAAATTCAAATGAAATGAACAGACAAAAAGAAAGAAATATTTTTCTCAAAGATTTTCCATGTACTTACTGTGCACAAGGTACACAAATATATTAAATCTTCAATATCTTGGAGTGCAGCACAGGCTTGATTGAGGCTGTTCTGCAGCAGTCTCTCATCCTCTCCCTTCACTATAAGATTTGATTGGATCTGATTTGATTTATCAATCCCCCGGTGGGGAAATTCTCTGTTTGCCCTCTGGTTTGTGCAGAGCAGCTAGGGGTGAATATCTTGCTCACGTTTACTTCAACAGGTACGGCCACACAGCGGATCCAACCACGACCTTCTCACTAACCACAAGGCTGTTTTGTCACGTCTCAATTCAGTTGTCCAGGTAGAGAGGTGAGGCCAGGAGAAGTTTTCAGTTTCAGCCCTTGACTCAAACGTTTTCGTCCCTCCAGTGAACTCAGTGTCTGTCTAAAAACCAAGAGACTGTCTGAGAAATGGGGAAATAGAGGAGCAGAGTGGGTGCCAGAGTGGAGACCAGTTTCCC
>NW_027279457.1:20000-102500 GCF_046629955.1 Centroberyx affinis
TGTGTCTGCCCCTAACGGAGATGAAACACCTAGGGGGTCAAAGGTCATCCCACCCAGAGTCCAGTCCGAGGGGTCGCGGCCCCGGCTCCCAGGAGAGGTCAGACAAACAGCAGGGTGTGTGTTCTGCACCAGTTAACGACCGCTTAAATAAATGGACAGGCTCCCTGCGGTGCCGTCTATTCAGGGAGGCACTGACTACCTGAAAAGACACACACACACACACACACACACACACTCAGACACACACACACACACAGGCAGCAGAACAGCTGGTTTCTTAACGTCAAACAGGACAGTCTGCCTCTTAACACACATTTGACAACATGAACCCTCAGCCATTTCATATTTTGGCCGTCATCTCACACCTATGCATGCACACACACATAGTCTCTCTCTCTCTCATACACACACAGACACACAACCACATTCCCTCAGACAAAATAAAACTATTTTATAGCAATGTTTGTGGGGAAAGTTGCATAATCTCTTCCATCGTAAACTAGTCGGCAGGATCCCAAGAAACAGAAATTGCTGGACGAAACTTAAATCTAGAGGGAGTTTTACACGCCTCCAACAGTTACAAACATGGACGAAATGACATTTAACATTTATTTATCCAGGGAATAGGAATGTATCCTATTGTTGGAGACTGAAGGGCAGCTGGGCAGTAGTTGTTGTGTTCCCAGCAGGTGTGAGGATTCAAACAGATGAGCTCTTATTCACAAATCGGCTCCTCTAACCTTTAGACTGCTGCCGCCCCTCTAGCATACTGCTGCATGTTTTTATCCCTGGCTTTCATTTCATTTTCCCTTCATCTCAACCCCAGACACACACACACACACACACACACACACACACACGCAGACCATTGTATATTGTTGTTGGTGTCACATTGGTTTTGTGTGAGCAGAGTAAAACATGGACTGTTTTCCATGATGTGCCATAAAACCCAGACTCTAAACCGCACTGAGGATGACAGATGGAGAGGGAGGCACAAAGTGACAAGGACACCAAGGTGAACACACACAGACACACACACTGACAAGCATGTACATGACACACACGCTGGCAGCTTCAGCAACCCCATGATAAATGACCACAAGAAGAAGAAATAAAAAAAAAAATGCTGCAATGTACATATACGCACACATACAACAATACACACGCTTCCTACTCAACAGTTGGCACTCTCCCACCCCGCCGTCTCATTTCCCCTCCTCAGCTCTTTGCCAGGACCCAGCTCTCCTCTCTGCTCATGCCCAGTCTGACCCCCTCCTGCTGGGCCCGGCACGCTGGCACACTGGGCTGCGTCCTGGAGGACCGTGCGTGGTGAAACAGAGCTCTGAGTCTGCGCTAAATGGCTCCATTCATCGATTCTATCTTAAATAGCCTTTGCAAAGCTCAAAGCGTGAGGCTCAGCAGTGGGTCCCACTGAGCTGAGTGGTTTTATAGAGAGCCACCCTGCGCAGCTGAAAAGACGTATAGAGGGCCTCGCGGTGCAGCTGAGTAGCGCTACAGAAAGCCTCATGGCAGAGCTGCCTGCTGGGGCTCAACCTTGACCCCCGGAGATCTGAGCACAGAGCCAGACCAGTCTGGCCTGGGATTTTCTGAAAAGACATCTTGGCACTCACCATATTTGTTCCATTAGTCTGGTTTCCACCACAGGGGCATTCAGGGGCCACCAGGCCCTCCTCATTATCTCATTTGTATCTCATATATACAGTGGTACAGTGGCAAAAGTCCCACTACATGTATTTATCTTGCATCTACTGTTTCCTGCATTATTCCTTATTGCATGTTGTACATTAGAGCCAGTATACTGTTAGTTTTTGCATCTAGTTGCCAACACAAATTATATGAAATGTTTGGAATGTGTGCAATGAAATGATTTGTGTGTCTGCATCTTTGTGTCTGTGTATGTTTGTGGGTGTGTGTCTGTCTGTTTGTCTGTCTTTGTGTATTTGTCTGTGTGTGTGTGTTTGCGTGTGTCTGCATGTGTGTGTATTTGTGCCTGTGTACATGCATGTGTGTGTACTGACTGTCCTTCAACACTGTCTGGCACCAGACCAGGGCTGGGGTGGGGCGGGGCATGTGACTTTTGCAACCCCATCCACTTTGAAAGCCCGGCCCTCAACTTAAAACAAATATTTGCACCTATTACTGTTACTACGGTAACTCAAAATCAGTCTGTTCCCATCTATTAGCGTTATTATGGTAGTGCAGCTGCAGTTCAAGCCGTGTGAAGGATGATTTGAGCAGGAGACTTGTTTTGTTTAGCGTTTGTCATGCGGGTTTGATTTTCCGACATAACAGCACATGAATGCAACGCTTTTCAGCAGCCGAATTGGAAGCCCCAGATGTCTGACCTTCCATGAAGACACAATTACATCAGAGCCACCATAGTTCACCACAATTTAACATTTAGCAGCTGTAGACTAGCCTAGTGGTGTGTTTAGGACCCTACGGTTCTGTCCAATATCCACACACACACACACACACACACACACACACGTATCTTCCTTACCTCTCCTCTGTGCCCCACGTAGACGAAGGCACACATGGGCTGGAAGGCTCCGGTGCCGCAGGCCAGCAGGTGGGTGCGGTTGTACGGCTGCAGGAGGCGGACAAAGTTGGCACACTCCGTCTGCAAAAAACACACACACACACACACACACACACACACACACAGATGAAGACCTTGTATCACAAAGAAGTATGTTTCCAGGAATTGTGAGATTAATGTTGTCTGTCTATTGTGTGTCCTGCACATGTCTTCTTGCACTGAATGCGAGAATGCCTGTTGTCTCTGTACCATGAATGCCAGGATGTGCTTATGTTACTCTGTAAATTGTTGTTAGGTCCCGGCACTAATGTCACCAACACAATTACCATATAGTCATTGTATTTGGTGAATAGTGAAGTGTTTCAGGTTCTCAATTTAAAAACAAATTCTTGCATTCCCCTTTAAACATTTGTGTTTTGGATAGGGCCGCAACTAACGATTATTTTCATTGTCGATTAATCTGACGACTATTTTCTTGATTAATCGATTAGTTGTTTGGTATGTCAGAAAATGGTGAAAAATGTCAATCAGTGTTTCCCAAAGCCCAAGATGACGTCCTCAAATGTTTTGTCCACAACCCAAAGATATTCAGTTTACTGTCATAGTGTACTGTCATTACTGTCAGGTGTAAAGAAACCAGAAAATATTCACATTTAAGAAGCTGGAATCAGAGTATTTTGACTTATTTTTCTTAAAAAATTACTCAGACCGATTAATCAATTATCAAAATAGCTGGTGATTAATTTAATAGTTGACAACTAATCGATTAATCGTTCGTTACAGCTCTAGTTTTGGATGTGTTTCAAGGGATTTAGGGATACGAGACTGACGCTGCACATAAAGGTCCATGTGAACTTTCCACTAAATTAAAAACGGAAAAATATAAAAATTGAGTTTATGAAATTTTCAAGCTATAGCAGGAAACTTACTGAACATGCACTCATGCACACACACACACACACACACACACACAGCAGGGAAGGGCGGTAAAATAAATCAAAACACACAGTGCAACAGTAACTGTCATCCAAACACAGATAACTTGGCTTTAGGGGTTTTGAAGAGAACAAAACTGATTTCTTAACAAAGCTTATTGATTCCACATGTTAGTAATGAGGGCCAAGAAAAGGGTTTTATTAGATGAAATGCAATCGCCTCCGTGTCCTGCGCATAACTCGTATCTCCGGTTTTTACTTTTTAGCCAAAGTGACACGCTGATGTTGCTGAACAAGCTTCGGTCGAAGGAGCCTTGTCAAGACGTTTGGTAAAACATCAATAATGCAGGAGTGCCAATGTGAAAAAAAGAGTCAGCTGGATGAAATTCAGGTGTTGTGAGGATGTGAGTTTTGTGGAGTTGTCGGGGATACAAGGACACCGATGATAAATTTGAAATAAACTGAATAAACTGTGGGCTTGAGAGAGAGGGGAACTCAGGGCATTAAGTGGAGAAACAGAGAGAGAGAGAGAGAGAGAGAGAGAGAGAGAGAGAGAGAGAGAGAGGCAGCCAGACAGACAGACAGACCAAGAAAGAGAGAGACAGAGAGAGAGAGAGAGACTGACCAAGAAAGAAAGAATGAATGAAAAAGAGAGAGAGAGAGATCAAGAAAGAAAGAAAGAAAGAGAGAGCAAGAGAGAGCGAGAGAGAGAGAGAGAGAGACTGACCAAGAAAGAAAGAAAGAATGAAAGAGAGAGAGAGATCAAGAAAGAAAGAAAGAAAGAGAGAGCAAGAGAGAGAGAGAGAGAGAGAGAGAGACTGACCAAGAAAGAGAGAGAGAGAGAGAGAGAGACCAAGAAAGAAAGAAAGAGAGAGCAAGAGAGCGAGAGAGAGAAAGAGAGAGAGACCAAGAAAGAAAGAAAGAACGAAAGAGAGAGAGATCAAGAAAGAAAGCAAGACAGAGAAAGACAGATCAAGAAAGACAGAAAGAAAGAAAGAAAGAAAGAAAGACACTACTATTGCTTCACTGGATAGTCCACCCACTGTTCCTCTGCCTAAGGACTGGAAATAAAGACTGAAAATTCAAATTCATAGTTGCGAAAGGCTGACAGAGACACTGAAACACGTGAAAGACAGAACAGAAGAAGCTGTGACTCATGAAACAGAAGAAGCGGTGACTCAGGAAACAGAAGAAGCGGTGACTCAGGAAACGAGCGGTCAAGACGTTTCTGCCCCTCATGGAAGTCCAAAGGAAGCCGAGGGCAAAGACTGCTTCCTTCTTCCTGACCAGAACAACAGCAGCTGAGAGAGCGGGTGTCAACCGAGAGGAAAGAGACCGGTCGGGTGTCACTCGCTTAAGCTGACAGGGTCAAACTCATACACACACACACACATACACACACACACACACTACTATCTTGTGTGTGTACGTTTGTATGATTACTATTTGCCGTTTTAATATTTGTGTTTGTACATGTGCGTGTTTGCTTCTCTTTTTCTATTTATATGCATGAAAATGTGCATGTGTGCTAGTGTTCTTGTTTGTGTTTGTGTGAGTGTGTGTGTGCATGTGTGTTGTGTGTGAACGTGTCTGTTTGTCATTTTGTGTCTGTGTGTGGCCCGTGTCCGTCTCAGAGTCACAGTCAGCCACTTAGACACATTGTTGATCGTTTCCTCAAGTGCTTTCAGGCCATGCAGCGCTGATGTAAACCATGTCACTGCAGCGAGAGAAAAGTTTACATGATTATTTTACCCGTCCCCATTGGTTCATTTCTGTAATCAAAGTCTGTAATAAACTAAACAAAAGCCGCATTTGTATTAAAGCGCTTTCAATTAGAGCTCAAATTGTTGCTAATTACTCAAATTATACCAATTAAAAGAGAAAGCCTGTGACGTCTGAAATGTGCTAGTGGTGTATTTCTATTAAGAGCAGAAGGGATTTCATGAAGCTCACATTATTTACAAATTTGGCAAACTTTCAGAGCAGTTTGGAGGATTTCTTGAGATCCATCTGTCTGAGGAAAAGCTGTGTTCTGGTATTTCCCCCCTGATTATTTCCCCCCTAATTAGAGTGGGACAGCTCCATCCTAAAAAATCTTGTAGCATTTATCTCCACCCTACTGGAATCATCTCCAGGAGTGAAGACTGAGGGAAGCCTGGAGATTAGATTCTGACTCTACTATGTTTCTATTCCTACAGAGCTGTGAGGTCTATAGGAGAGTGTACAGAGTGGACTAAGTAGAAATTTGTCTCTTCTATGTTTCTGGGCTGCGTTTCCCAAAAGCATCGTAAGCCTAAGCTGTTGGTAAAGTACATCGTAAGAAGCATCTTAAGGTTACGGTGGGTTTCCCAAAAGCGTCTTAACTAAAGATGCTCTTAAAAACTCGTCGTAGATTGCGAGTGCTTCTGACCACTCGCTAAGAACGACGTGAGGAAGAAAATATCATGAGGCAGCCTTATTTTGACTGGCAATTATGATTGTAGTCTACAGTACTTGTGAGGAGCCCATCTGTCACGATCTTGTATTGTGTTGCCTTGTGTTGTGTTGTGTTGTGTTGTGTTGTTCTGTTTTGTTGATTGATGTTGTCGAGCGCTTGGTTTACCATGGCTGCAAACCCAATTTCCCTTAGTGGGACAATAAAGTTGAGTTGAATTGAGTTCAGTAGAATATGCACACAATGTTTATAACCACAATAAAATGTTCAATGGAGTGAATCCTGCCACATTTACATACACCTGTCAGAAATGGTTTCCAGAGCCCGATGTGTGCTCTCTCCATCATTCAAATCCTCCCAAAGACCTTCCTTCTGACATTGCCTCCAGGAGGAGGGGGATTCGATTTTCCCTAACCAATCGCTAGAGACCAATGTATCCGCCTGAATCTAACGGCATTTTAAGTCGACACTGATGCGAAAAAAACATCTCCCCTTTGAATAAATACCTTCAAAGCAGAGTGCTGTTCGGATTTCAAAGTAATTGGTACTTTTAATCGATTTAGACCAGCCTCGATAGCAGCGTCTATCTTGTCTACAACGGTCGCCATTGTTGTTATTACTCCTCCTTGGTTCCGGCGCACAGCTTGACAACGCTTGACAATGTTTGACAACACTGGACCGATCATTTTTCAACCGAGAAACCGCTGTTTCATGTCACGATGCCAGACCAGAATCAGTCAACTCGATGGAGTGGGCGGATTCAAAGGTCTGGACCAAGGCAACTGTCCTACTAGTCAGGGACTTGTCTTACAGATCTGTGTGGCCTGGAAGAGCATAGACTGGAGTGAGAGGTTTCATAGAAAAAGAAAGTGGAAATATGTCTCTGTTCTCCCACCCTGGAGTTCTTTTAGAGATCTGTGTGGTCTTGGTGAGATTAAATGGCAGAGGGAGTGGTGTTAAATAGAAAATACGCCGCTTTTATTAAATCTGGTTCCTACTCTCTGGGAGATCTCGGGGAGTGGTCTTAGACATGTGGCCAGGATAGAAAATGGAAGGGCTTAGTCATCAGCAGGAGCAGCCAGGATCAGAGGAATTGGTGGAAAGAAGCTGGCAGTGTTCATTCATTAACCTTTAATTATCCAGGGAAAGTTGTCTAACCACAAATTATCTTTCCCAGCAATGCCCTGTTTCCTATTCACACATTCACACTGTGAAGCTGCCCAGAACAACCACAGTCTTCTGCCTTGAGAGTTAAAGGTGCTATGTGTTGCATTTTAACATCAACAAATCATGACCACATTACTTTTGAGACATTAGTAGAATTACCGTAAACAAACAAGACCATCGCGTTTTATGTTGTGAGCCACCGGGCCGGATTTGGCAGGACATTTTCTGGATTGCTTTCTGGCACAAAACAGGAAGAGGTTCTGTTGTTCCAGAGCAAACGGAGCTAAAGCTTTCAGAGTCTCTCTCAACCACAGATGGTGGAAGGAGGGAAAGGCCGATGGAAAAATCACTTCCAATGTGTTGATCTTTTCAGTAACGCCAAAGAGAAAAGCTTTGGCCGAAGAAGCAAAGAAGGTGAGGCCAGGGAGGGCAGGGGGGGCAGGTAGCAACTTCCTCTTTTTAATAGCAAGAAACAGGGTTTATTGGAAATGTGGTCTTAATTTTGAAAAACACTAGCACTAACAATACCAGATCACGTTTTCAATCATGATCTCACTTGTTTATGATAATTACACCAAGGTATCACAATTTGACAAAGATATATATAAAGGAATTATCCAACCGCACACTGTTAGAATTTGTTGTTAACTTACTCACATCTTCCCTCAGATTCGCAAGCAACTAGCGAAACACGTTTGTTCGCTTCTCAAGCCTAATTTTCTAAAGAAAATAAAGATGTGAGTAAGTTAACAACACCGGACTGTCTTGTATTCCTGCGACCAACCTGCACCTGATCATAAGCGGCTGTGCAAGGGCGTCTTGACAGCTGATTTCCAAAGATATATTGATGTTTAAAAATGCTGCATGTAACACAGTTGTGAGCAGTTGGGAGTTAAGTAACGTGCTCAAGAGAAAGTTGTTGAGGGAGAGGAAAGTGTTTCTCATTTAATTCCTCCGCCTAGTTTGTCCCAGATGGTCTGGAGGTTTTAGCCTGCAGCCCTCTTGTCACAAGCCTGTTGCTGATGCATTGGTGAATTAAGAAGCATTGGCGACAAATGTGCAACAGCTCCCTCCATGACAATACACTGATGAAATGCCCAGCACTCTGCGTTGGGACTGTAGAGCTAACATGGCTGTCGATGAAACCTCCGATGACCAAACATTTCCTATGAAATTGCTCTGACCGGGGCAGGGAGAGGCCAGTTTGGACTTGGAGAGCGGTTTCCAGTGTAAACAGAGCGATGGTCAGTGGAGAGAAGTCAGACCCTGTAACACTAACAGGAAACCAGCAGCAACACACGCATGCACGCGTACACACACCCAGGCACACACACATGCATGCACATGTACAAGAAGACAGTACAGGAGATCTCTCACACACACACAGACACACACACACACACATAAACACATTATGAGGCATTTCAAAGCTGGACAGCTGGATGAATAGGCCCATCCAAGTCTTTGGTCTCAGCAGCTGTTCAATCCTCAAAGAAACCCTTTAAAAGGACTTTTTATTGATTGCCAGACAGGCTTTAAAAAAAAATCAGTTATTGCAGAAAATGCTGGGCCAAAATGGGTGATGATTTCCATAAAATTCCCCAACCGTTCAAATATTACCTTTACAACGGTTACCTAGCAAATTCACCAACTATACAGCCAAAATGTACCAACATGTGGCTGGTGGCTGGAGTTAATTTCCCTCCCTGCGTACGAGAAGAGCAGCAGGCGGCCAGAGGATGACCACACTTTGTCTCTGAGCGGTCTCCGGTCTCCACAGCATCTTTATCTCGTTAGAATGAAGCACAAACAATAAGCCATAAAAGAGGTGCTGCTGCATCGTCCCAAAACTGAGAAACCCAAATGTTTTACTGTATCAGTACAAGTCAAGTCACTGCGGATGTGAATGTCTAACAATATTACATCATAGTGTATAAAGTATGCTCGTAGAATTAGAGACTTATAGATAATTAGAGCAGCAATCAGGGAGGAAAGGCAGTGAACCGATGTTAGACTGGTAGTAGAGGCCAGAGACTTCCATTAGACAGATAGAAAAGACTTCCCCCTCCTCTATTTCCCTCTCTCTCACTTTTCATGTGAAGCTTTATACTGAAGACATACAGTACATGCGACTACATTGAAAAAGGTGTTCATTTATAGGTACTGTGGTATTGATTGTTGTTGTTTATTGCCTAGCCAAATTCACTTGTGTTAAAATATGTAAATACAAACAGAATTTTAGACACTTTCTTTTGCATTGATTAAGTGATGGTTTCTCTCTATCTATCTATCTATCTATCTATCTATCCATCCATCCATCCATCCATCCATCCATCCATCCATCCATCCATCCATGCATCCATCCATCCATCCATCTCTCTCTATGTCTCTCTCTTTCCTGGTCTGTCTGTCTGTCTGCCTCTCTCTCTCTCTCTCTCTCTCTCTCTCTCTCTCTCTCTCTCTCTCTCTCTCTCTCTCTCTCTTTCTCAAACCACAAAAGCCCCAAAAAAGTGTTTTGATGTTTCACCGCTGACCCGCACCAGTTTTTGTCCAACTCGGTTATGTTTAACAGACACAGACAGCAAACATTTGAGACAGAACACGTGTGTGTGTGTGTGTGTGTGTGTGTGTCTGTGTGTGTCTGTGTGTGTCTTTTTTAGATAGTCAACATGGGATAGAACAGCACTTCATCCATTTTGTCACTAAAACCCCCGAGACACACATAACACGAGAGACGTGCAGGAATGCAGAAAGATATCTGTGTAGCCTAATACAAGCAGACAAACATCTCTATCTCTCAGTTACACACACACACACACACACACACACACACACACACACACACACACACACACACAAATACACACACACACACGCATTTTATGACTCCTTTGGCACAGGTTAGAGTTACACAGAGCCTGTTTTAAAACCTGTCTCATAATATACTCTGACTGCTCCTCTCCACTACGGACACTACAGTAGCTCACACACACACACACACACACACACACACACCTACACACACACTCTCACACACACACACACACACCTAGCCCTGTGAGCCCTGTGAGCAACGAGTAGAGGAAACACCTAATAAAACTGATATAGGACACCCAAGCCTCACCTGCCACTTCAAACACTGGGGATGGATACCTACCTACACACACACACACACCACACCACACCACACACACACACACACACACACACACTCACACACCGCACCTTCTAACCCATTCCAGATGGAGAGGGCTGCCTGACTTTTTGCCATGAGCACAAGGTTTGGGAAAAACCACAGTACTATTACAACTCTTACATCAGTGTGTCTTCATTGTGTGTGTGTGTGTGTGTGTGTGTGTGTGTGTGTGTGTGTGTGTGTGTGTGTGTGTGTGTGTGTGTGTAACGCAGTAATAAGTGTTGTTTTATGTATTCTGAGCGTCACTAAAGCCACCGAGAGCCTCCTCTCCAACTAGGACTGAATTTAACGATGCCTCAGTACATCAAAGACTCCCTCCTTCCTTCCTCTTTCTTTCCTTCTTTCTTTCTTTTTTCTTTCTTTCTTTCTTTTTTATGTTTATGTCACCATCTTTTACCCTTGGTTCTCTTTAAAACTCATGCTTCTTCCGTTCTTTCCTTTGTCACTCCTGCCCATCCTGTTTATTATTCTCTTAAAACTTTCATCATCATCTCTATTTTTCTTCTTATCCTCTCTCATTTCCCTCTCCTCCTCCTCCTCCTCCTCCTCCTCCTCCTCTTCTCCTCCTCGCGTCCTTAACCTCCCTAGGCCAACGATTAGAAAGCCGAGTCAGCTTTTGATGAAGTAAACAGCTCAGTCGCCTGACAAGAGACTGGCGTTTAAGAGTGTTGCTTCAATTCAAGTGTGTTGTGCTTTTTCCAACTGTTTTTCATATTTGAATCAAAATATTTCAAAATAATTCCAATGAAATAATAACTCTGTGGTTGTGGTCAAGTTTATTAAACAGGAACCCAACATAATAGAAACATAAAGTAATAATTCTTAGCATTTTCATGTAAGCAAATGTCTGAATGTTAAATAATGGTTCAACTTATATCTGGTTCATGAAAGCTTTAACATTGTCTGTTCTGAACACCC
Organism: Centroberyx affinis; assembly: GCF_046629955.1. Taxonomy (NCBI): domain Eukaryota; kingdom Metazoa; phylum Chordata; class Actinopteri; order Beryciformes; family Berycidae; genus Centroberyx; species Centroberyx affinis. The sequence goes on from NW_027279457.1 coordinate 31,214, forward strand.
AGTGTCTGGTTGCTCTTTCCTGGGAAAAATCCTCTACTGCGTGTAAGTGATGCGTTTTACGTTTCCAGTTTGTTTGGAATAAACAGAAGAAGAAGAACTGGGTAGTTAGCATGAGCAGCGATAGCCACCATGAGTGAACAGACAAAGAAAAGACACACCTAGGCAGAGGTGGGATGTAACAAAGTAAAAATACTTCATTACTGTACTTAAGTAGGATTTTCAAGTATCTGTACTTTACTTTTTTTATCTGGACTTTTTACTTTACTCACTACATTTCAAAAGAAAAATATGTACTTTCTACTCACTACATTTTCAAAACAGACTTGTTACTCTCAGGAGATAATGAACTGATTTTCTACATTTTTTTTAATTTTCTGCATCAGACAGCTTCCATCCCAGAAGCAGCTGATCAAGAGCCAAATGTGACTGGCTGCTTGTTCAGCAAAGCGACACCAAAAAGGAAGGAAAGGGAGAGAGAGAAGCAACAAGAGAGAGAGAGAATTAACGTTAGTGAATTCAGCTGCTAGAATTAACCTTTGTGATTTGAGCTGCAGACTCTTTCTCATCTGGGATTCAGAGGAACGCTCAACAGAAAACCAGTTCAGAACATTAGAAATGACTTTTGGAGAACGACTTTTACTTTTATATTTTAAGTAAATTTAAGACCATGTACTTTTATACTTTGACTTGAGTAAAGCATTTGAAACGGTACTTCAACTTCTACCAGAGTATATTTTTAGACGAGTATTTCCACTTTTACTTGAGTAAGGAATCTGTGTACTTCTACCACCTCTGCACCTAGGCTACAGAAACTCAACAGAAAATCCCAACTCCGCCCACACTGTTTGATTGACAGGTGATCTCTGGGAAGTGCAGTGCAGAGACACCGCAGCAGTGAGCGCTGAGCACCAAAAAATATCATCAAAACCTCGAGGATTACCACTGTAAAAGACAATCTGAGGCTTGAAGCATCGTGAAGAGACAGAGATCTTGATCAAACGAGAGCGCTTTCATTTCTTCTGACCTACAACCAAAGAAATCTGGGTGTTTCTTCTCCTTATTTGCTGTATCCACCTTGCACCTCAGCCTCCCTCATCCTCCATTACACTGTTAAAATCCTCATTAAGAGATCGTTGCTCACAGAATCTCCCTCTCCTCTCCTCCCTACACACATAATTAGAAGAACACTATCCTCCCCATCTGTGTTTTTTCTCTCTTCTCTCCTCATTCCCTCTCCTCCCTTGTGTAGCACTTATGCTTCATTACAAAAAAACGCTCTCCTCCCTCTCTCTCTTCTCTCCTCTCCCTCGTTCCCTCTCCTCCTTCATCCCTCTGTCATTAAGAGACACACTCCTCCCTGTAACCAATAAAAGTCTTAATTTAAAGTGAAGCTCTCCTGAAAGCTTTCCCTTTCTGCGTCACCCGCTCTCTTCATTAGGAAGTGAGAGTCCTCCCTCCTCTTCTTCATTCGTGATGACTTTCAAGACTTCAGCGCTCTCTCTTTCCCCTCTTTTTTCATTAAGAAGGCTTTCATCCCTTCTTTTCCTGATGTTCTACCCTTAAAGATTTCATTATGATCATTAGGAACGAGGCGGCTCTCATCAGGTTCCTTCACTGTGCTCTTGCAGACTTCATTACAGAGAAAGTTTGCTTGTTCGCTGAGCCATTAAAGTCTTTTAAAATAGTTTGCTGTACCTATTGGGGCTTTAGGGTAGGAAACTGAAGAGTCAGCACAACATTGCATGGCACTAAACTGTCTGAGTTTGCTGTTTTACTGTATCCTTAGTCTGTTAATGCTAGAGGCACATTCTGCACTCACCTTCCACAACACACGGCATTTGGGGATTGTTATAAACGAAAGCGCCCTTGGTGCAGATATTTTTAGTATCGTACTAACCTGGCAGTATTAGAGTCATGCTGCACTCATAGAGCCACACAAAACCACACTGTTAAATAGTCTTGTTCAAAGTCTGGGTCAAGACCAATGGTGAGTCAGATGAATACTGGGTCCAAAACTTATTTTGAGGGAATAAAACTAGACTGTAAGATTTTCCAAATTGATTTTACAGTAAGATTATTTGATTGTTGTCTGACTCATTAAATGCTCTTGATCCAGAATACATATCAGATATGCTTTTTAAGGTTTGTGCCTAGCAGATCCCCAAAGTCATCAAACTGATTTGTAATCAGTGTGAACAGCAAAAAGCAGCATGGAGTCACATTTTTTCAATTCCAATCCACAACCTAGATGTGACTTGTATTTGAACGCTCAAATTGGAATTTGTCCTGAGGCAATTGTCCTAATTCTGGTGCAACCGCAGCTTGGCTGAGCAGCGTTAGCATGGAGAGAACAAGACACAACAATGGAAACAAAAGCAGAATAGCCGACTTGATCGGTATTTGGGGAGACGCCTCGCTCCAGTCAAAACTCAAAGGCTCATACTGTAACTGAAGTGTGTTCAAAACAAGCAGGAGAAGCGTAGCAACGAAAACAGATGTGATGTCTGTTGTTATTGTTACTCTGCTGTTACATGTTTTCTTGACACATATTGGCATCAGATGTGGGTTACATGGTAGAGTAGAAATTGTTTGATTGATTGAAATTTTTATCTGGCAAATTGCTGAACAAAGAATGAAAGATTGCATAACCACAGACAGACAGGTGGGGAGAGGGAGGGACCTAGGCTGTAGAGGGAGATGGCAGTTGGAGGATTGAGCTGTCAGTCACTCACCTGTGGCTCTTTCCCCCTTTGAACACAGTCTTCTCTGTTGCCAGGCAACGGGGGCCAGTAGATCTGAGAAAGGAGGGGGGGGGGGGGGGGGGGGGAGAACAGTGAAAAGGAAAAAAGAGAATGTGATGATGAATGACTTCATAACTTTGAAATAATGCAAACAACCACCTTAATCAGCGATATTGCAAAATGTAATTGCAGTGTGGGAGCTACATAATCTTTATGTGTTGCTGTTAATGCAATAAAAAAGCAATACTCAGCCCATATGTCGTTAAATTTGAATTATTTCCCCTGCAAAGTCTACCATAAAGCAATTATAGGCAAATTGAGCAAGGTGGCTCTTGTATATATATGAGAAGGGAAAGGCTTTGGAGTTAACTCCTGGCTTATAAAGCTGAGACCTGACAGACACGATGATGGTTCTGGTTTTAACACTAGAAAGGCCAAAAGCCCACACCACTGGACGTTGAGATTAAAAATAATAATAATTTCTCCAGTTTCCAAAGCATGTGGGCTTTAAATGCCTGTACTAGAAATCTAAAATAAAAATCAACTTCAAAGTTACGCAATAAATCAAGTTTTGACAATTTTCTCCATACAAAATACCCTCTAGGACCAAAAAAACAGACTGCAGGGTGTTGGTTCTCAGACATGTGATTGTCTTTTTCCTCTACCAGTACACAGTTTTACAATTAGAACAACGTCACATTTAGATGCATTTATCCAACTATCAAAACTATTTTAACACATATGATTACACACATGCCTTCAGAACGACAGTGTGATGAGGAGGATGAGGATATTTATGAAGCCAATTCAAGACCTTTGTCCTGTTAAAGTGTCCGTGAGCAACACACTGAACCCCTGCCTGCTCACTCTGGATAAGGCTGTCAAGTAAATAAAATCAGATAAGATGAAGGTTTTTCCTGGTTTGGGAACATAAACGTCGCCAAAAAAAAACATGATCAGGAAGACAATAAACAAGATCCTGGGTGTTAGACAGGACAGCCTGGGTGACATTTATGAGAGAAGGGCCCTCTCTAAGGCCAACAAGATCCTGTTGGACCCCCTGCACCCTCTGAACAACCATCTGACCCTCCTGCCTTCAGGACGACACCTTCGGGTCCCGTCTCCAGGACTAACAGAGCCAGGAACTCTTTTATCCGCTCTTTTTAACACACACACATAGACTCAGATCCACAACATAATCTCCAGACACAGACTAAATGTGACGATAATGACTCTGGGTCTTATATTGAATTTTAATGGCTGTTGATCACACACACACACACACACACACACACACACACCTATACATCCCCCCCCTACACACACACATTCTCTATGCTTCTTATGTGTTATTAATTCTTATGTTGACGATGTACCGCGAAAATAGTTTTCCCTCTGGGGACAATAAAGTTTTATCTAATATAATCTAATCTAATCTATAGAAGTTTATTGATCCCTGAGGGGAAATTAAGTAATTACAGCAGCAAAGAATAATACAAGTAGTAAAAAGTTAAAATACAATAACATAGAAAAGAGAAACATAACATAAAAGACCTTCTACTGGCTATAAATGTAAAATATTATTTTTATGGCTGTTCAGTCCATGAGTCTGTTTTGTGCCTGAAATTGAAATTCAGTTAGCAAACGGAAAGTGTGTTAAATCAACAGAGTAGTATCCTTACAAGACCATCTGGATCTTAAAAAGTCTCTCTTCAATGTTCAACTCAAGTTCTCACAGTATAGATCCAAGAGCGCTTGATTAGGAAAGCCCCTCTCTTCCTCTCACTCTGCCAATTCAATACGGAGGAAAGGTGAGCCTTAGATAAGCGTGAAATAAAGATTGGACCCGAAACAACGGGGCTGACTTTCACACTGCTTTCTGCCTCTCTGCAGACAGAGAGGCAGAAAGACAACTCAGAATGGTCTTGATGAGGAAAGCCCTGTCCGTCTCTGTATTTAGTGAATAATATGTCGTTCTGTGTGACTACCAGAGGGCTTATCTGAGACAATGAGTCTTTGTCTGGTTCAGTAGGAAACTGGCTTTGCTTTGGCTAAGAGGGAGAATAGAAACCAGAGGGGAAACAAATGCTCCTGACTTGCATTACTATGTGTGATTGTGTTCAGTGAGTGTGTGTGTGTGTGTGTGTGTGTGTGTGTGTGTGTTTGGGTGGAGGGTGTGTGTGTGTGTGAGTGTGGGGAGCCATGGTGCTTGTTCGTGTGTCAGATGGATAAAGCGATAGAAACAAAAATGAAAAGAGAGGGAGGGACAATGTGAATTGAATTGCAGAGACAAGTGAATGTCTGTTCTTGTTTCATAGAACTGAACCACATTCATCCATTTTGCTCGTAACACAACGAATTTCATATCACTAATAAAAGTCCAAGACACATTTTATCTCCTCCGTCATAAATCACACTTCATCACAGCCAAGGAGAGTAGATAGACTATAAATCAGGACTAAAACCTGGTTTAAATCTCTGACACAGACATCTGTATTTAAAGCCTTTAAAGGGCCTGAAACAATTTTAAGCAGCATGTACAGTAGTGGAGGGTAAACCCACTAAAACTCACTTATTCTACCTCTTTAATTATGAAGTTTATGAAGACTTTACTCATCTTTTTAAGGTGATATAAATCTTTACGTTATAAATACAATTCCATATATAAGATAAGATGAACTTCACTGAACCCCAAAGGGATATTCTGTGATTGCAGCAGTAAAGAATAGGCTATAAATAAAACATAGTGAGGATTGAAGAAATCTCCATCATGGCAATACAAACTAGATATTGGCCAGAAGGAATTCTTGCTATGTTAAAGCAATATTCCACTTAGTTTAAACATGAGGGTTATTCGGCACTTGACCGCCATGAAAACCAGAATATAAACTAATCACCAAGATCAGATGCAGCTGGAGGAGTTTGTAGTGTTTGGATTTTTTCTTCCCATTTATTTGGATGAGGCAAGAAAATAGCCTGAAAACTGACATTTAACACATTGGTCAACATATTCAACATTAGAGCCCACTTTTAAGACAATAAAGCAGTAATAGGTACGTCATCACTTTGCATTTCTATTCTTGGTATACTAAAGTAGATCCTGCCTCCCAAACAGGAACTATCTCTCCTAAATGGTATCCCTCCGCTATGTTCTCATCTATCAATAAAAGTGCTATTTGGAGAAATGACGTTCTAAAAAGTAAGACCGAACGTCAATTGGAAATCACAGCAGTGGGATCTGTTGTTGAATCTGTTCACCAATGTGTTAAATGTTAGTTTTCAGTCTATTTTGGCCTCATTCAAATGAATGGGAAGTAAAAATCCGAACACAACAAACTCATCCAGCTGCATCTGATCTTGGTGATTAGTTTATATTCTGGTTTTCATGGCGGTCAAGTGCCAAATAACCCTCATGTTAAAACTAAGTGGAATATTGCTTTAACTATATGTACAGATATTTACAATTTAGAGATTTACAGTCTTGGATCCCTTCAGTCAAAATTACTTACTTGCCAGCAGCATTTTCTTACTGAACACTATCAGAATGTGTTGGAAACTACTGGAGCTGTGCTGATTTTAATGAGATATAACTCTTCCTTGATAGACAGCTCTTGCTTCATAATATTTAATTGGAAGAGCATGTCTAACATCTGGCTTGCTGTTGTCTAAAAGCTGGCTTGCAATGGTATGAATCAAAGAGAAATAGTCTTTATTTTATGCATGACTGGAATCAAGCGATTATAGATTTTATATAAAATCAGGGCCGGTCTTCAAACTGGCTCACAATGGTTTAGATCCCTGGATTTTTAGCACCATGCTTGACTGAAATCAATGTGGCCCCGTCATAACCTGACTACACTCACAATCTGGTCTAAACTGGTACCGAAACAATTAGTCGATCAACAGAAAATTAATCAATTATCATTTTGATAACCGTTTTAGTCATTTATCAAGTAAAAACAACAAACATTTGCTGGTTACAGCTTCACAAATGCTTTCATATCATTATAAAATTAATACTTTTTTATATATTTTTTTTTATATGTTTTTTTTTGCTGCTGGTTAGTCTTAGTAAGCAAAATTAAGAATCACTTTGGGCTCTGGTGACTTGTGATGGGCATTTATCATATTTCTTTTATTGGATACAGTAAATAATTAATCGAAAAAAATAATCATTATATTAAACGATAATGGAAATAATCGTTAGTTGCCACCCTAGTCTAAACCATTAAAAAACAGCCTGATACATGCCTGACTCATATTAATATAATGTGAAATCGGGGCTTGTCTAAAGCCTGGCTGGTCTGAGTCAATACTCTCATTGTCCAAGAGTTCTGCATGTTGTAGGAAATGTGTCCATGCAGCAGTTCTCCAAAGCAATGTTCCTTCCTCCCTCTGTTTAACTGCTTCTCGACACTTCATCACCGTGACTCTCCAAAGTGCACTTTACTTGAAAATCCACCCTAAAACATAATTCACATTTGTTATGACTTTGAACTTGGACGGTGTTGTTTAGCTTTTAATCACAAAGAAGTGCGTCTGGAGCCAGGAAGAAGAGAGCCAGGATGTTCTCACAGGACAAAACTCTCGCTAGGTATGTGGTCGCCTCTTTTGAGTTCAAAGAGAAAGCGGTCATAAAACAAAATGATACCCCCTCTGATTAAATAGCATCTTCAAAAAGCCTGGTAGCCCACAAAGACACAATCCATGACAAATAAGCCAAAGTCACTGAGAGACGCTGCATCAAATGACAGAGTCTTTGTTCCTGTGCCAGCCACAAAACAACAAGAACAGATCAAAACTCTTACTGGGACCTGTATGCATTACACTTTTTTAGTTCACGCTGTACCAGCTTTTATAAAACGGAGGGGGACTCAGGGACTGAAATGTGTCAGAGGCACTAGTGTGTTTCAATGGGACCGGGTGCAAGTACAAGGCTAGAATTACTAAATTTAGATGCTGATGCTGAAATTTTAAGAACCTTTGCACTCATAAATCTCAAAACACACACAGAGATAAAACTGAAAGTCCCTGATGAAAAGCTTTAAATTGCAACACACCCTGCACTACATCAGCACGTCACTTTTTAGAGAGCAAAGGGATTACATTGGACTTAAGCTGCACTAAGTCAGCTGGGCCAGAAGCCATCTCCACAGTCACACCAAGAAAGTACAGTAAAACCAAACACTTTGTAAAATAAACCAGTTGTCTGAGCATGCTGAAGCATATGAACAAGTCTTTGTTAAGTGCCAGCCACATCTGCAGGCCAAATAAAACAACGCTGAGTGTTTCATATACAATAATCAAACATGGTATATCGAATACCAATCATATCTGTTTATGCTTCAGCAAGGGGAAAGTGGAATATTTACTCCATAACGTGAAACATTTACATGAGCTAAATCAGTATTTGTTTTAGTTTTTCCTGTGTAATTATCATTAAGGGTATTGTTCCACTTCCCAGATTTGATTTGATTCGGTGGGTACTGGATACAATTGCAGGCATTGGGCTGAATCACGCTGGATGCATTGATTTAATAGCACCGTTTGACGTGTTTTCAACCAAAATCCGGGCTTTAGAATAACACCAAACTTCCATTACAAATTTTACTGCTCTATTTGTTTGTCAGGTTTATTGCGGAAAGGGTGCTGACTGAACAAGGCTTTTACAGATTAGATTAACTGTGGTGGGCAGAGGCTGGACTGGCAAACTGCAGTCTGGTGTGACTCATTTCACAATGCTTGGCATCTTTAGTCTGGACATCAAACTTGAAATGCTTTTCACTACATGTTCTGTTTTGCAAAGCATTTTGCAATCAGATTTGCAATAAGAACGGAGGAAAAGCCACACAGATGATACAATGACATGGATAAAGGAAGGAGCTGTTACTCAGCTGACTATGTTTTACTTGCTTTTGATTCTGGTTTCAGGGCTAGCTTTTCACCCATTTTTCATTTTAGGAAGGTGTACTGTGTATGTGGTGCTGGTTGGCCGAGATGAACAAGCGCTAAGTGTTCCCAATATATCGTAGTATGGTTAAAAAATCATATTAAAACAGCTTTGGGAGCTGTTTTGAACTGATATCAGAAACATATTTAGGCTCCGATTTCACAGAATGATGCAGGTAGCAGCTATGGACGACTACGGGCGTCATCTCAAATTTAGATGCTATTCTTACAGGTTTTCAGCATTGGTGCAGGCCGTTGTATCAACATCTATTCAACGTCCAAATGTCTGCTAGGGCTGATAACTCCTTGTGTGAAGGAAAACACCTTTTGCCTTCATTCAAGTTGTTTTTTCTTTCCCTTCTCTTCTTTTCAGCCCCGGTTTATGGAATATTTGGCGGACGTGTGCATCTTATAAACCTTTCTTTCATTGCGCTGGCAGAGTGGCTCCACTGATAGATTTCACAATGGCTGGCTGGGTGGCTCCGGAAGAGGCATGGGCATTACACCGCGAAGAGCTTCCAACAACCTGTCTCCATTACACATTTACTGTAAAGATTTAGAGGCGTGAGGGAAGAGGATCATCAAGCTTTATTTGTGATCAGCAGCCAAGAAATGAGAGGAATGAGAGGAGGCTGCGAGTGGGATGAGGGAGAATTAAAGAGAGGATAAGGTGGGCGAGATCTGGCTCTCTATTTACTTAAACTCTCCTTTCACTCATCGTAGGCTCTTCGACCCCCCACGCAAGCACACACACACACACACACATGCATTCAAGTACACACACACACACACAAGCTCACACATGCACACACTCCTGCTCTTTTCTGCATACGGAGGTACAGCACGCCTGGGACTTCTATTTTAAAGGGAGTTATCTTTGTTCTGTGCTGACTAGAAACCAGTTGAATAGAGCACAAAACCCACTGTGCACCCTACTGGGGAGTGAAATATGAATAAAAATGTGCTGCATATTTTCCCAAAGCTATTCCTCTGCAGATACACATGTAGATGATTTGGAGTTTTAATTTAAAACCACTTGTGGCCCCGGTGTCGAAGCCTTCCAACGTAAACTCCCTGAAACCTCAGAAAATATAACTCAAAAATATATAATAACTCAAAAGATAGAAGTCCATAACCCCACAAATCACAGCAAAATTCATATCTACACATACGGCTGTAGTAAATAAATGATCTCAAATGTAAATTCCACTCTAAAATGAGATACACATGTTTTTTTTTTTTCTTTCTATAATCGTTAACATATCTGGTCTTCTTGACTTATGGTAGAGTCCCACAAAAGCACAGCAGTAATAAACTAAACTGTATCACACTCTTTATTGAAATGACTCTGCAATGCAACATGATTCAATAAGTCACCTGCATATTTGTGAATATTTTGATCAGCCATTATCACCCAAAACATGAGTGGGATTGTATGCTAACTTGTTTATAAAAGTCAGAGGTATCAGGGAAAATATCATTTCTGCTATTCATATTGGAACTAACAAATTACTTTTCAGTGATTAACCAGGGTGAAATTACATCCAGCTGTGGTAAATATATACATATTATATATACATATACATTGATGTAATATATGGCTGTATATATAACTGGTTTATATAATATGAACTCTAAAGAAGTTAGATTTCAGCACAGTGATATATGAGCTAATTCAAAGTAATGATCCTTCTTTATGGCTACCCAAACACTTTGAAATGCAGAGTTTCATTCCAAAAATAAAACCCACCATGAGACTAACAGAATAATGACCAACACTAAAGATGTTTGCTTACATATAGAAACACTTAAGCAGATATAATCAGTTGTATTTTTGTAATATTGAGTGCCTGACTTCAGGTAACAGTTTTATTTCTTCCCAAAATGGCTAAACTTTATTTGAAGTTCTGAAATGAATGATTTGCTGTTTGAAAATAAAAGAAGAAAAAATAAAAAAGAAACTGACATCTCCTTTTGCAAAATGATTAATAACAAACACATATAACAGATATGTATTAAATTATAGTAGACAACTGAAATCCTTGGTTGGCGAAATGCTAATGCTGTTTCAGACATCATCATCTATTGTAGAGATATTGACTGCTTTTTAACAGTAGAGCCTTCCTGATGCTGCCTGTGATAACACAGCTTAGTGGAAGCAGACTTAGACATTAGTCATTTCTAACTGAATCTCCTATCTATCCTCCACTCTCTCTCTTCCTCTCTCATCCCTCTGCCTATTCTCTCTCTCCCTCTCTCTCCATGTTAGCCAGATGCACAGTGTTGGACGACAGTGGAAATCGGTTGCAGTACAGTTAATGGATCGTGATTCATTTCTCTTGTCTTTCCGGTGAGCCAAAGTAACTGTAACTCTCGCAGACAAAGCACTCTATTTGACAAGGCTTTACTGACAAATTGATGATGTGTAGATTAAAGGTGACATACATGGAAAAACAAGGTTGATTTACGACTAGCTGCGCTTTTACAGGTGTTCCTGCACTGGGAAGGGCAACAAGATCGTACAAATGTTTTGGCAAAGGAAGACACAAGACTCTACTGACTGGAGTTCAAGTTAGAAAGACTCAGTTTAAGGAACTGGAGCCAGAGGAGGCAAGAGAACTGAAATAGTACTGCTGCTTCAGTCACATTTTACTCCAGTAAGAGTATTTATCCAGAAAAATACTCAAATAAAGCAATTATGTTTTTTGTAAATTGGGCAGTAGGTGTAAATTTACCCCATAAACAAGGCGTGTCATTGATTCATTTTAACTGCCATCTAAAAGCTAGGTAGCAGCTCTTTGTGGCAAAGCTCTTATTTTTGATGACACTTTGATCACTCTTTGAGATACAACAATTTTCGCTAATGATACACTAGCAGGAATATGAAATAAAACGGCAGTTCAGGCCTGAGTGAATAGATTTATGGTTCATTTATGACAGATTGCTTTTCCAGGTGTTCTGCAAGAGGGGAATGTGCAGAAAAACAGAAAAACAAAGGAACAAGCCAATCTCACAAGGTCATACATCATATTCTTGTACTTACTGGAAACTGCAGAATCAATAGACTATTTATGTAAGTTAAATCAAAAAGGAATGATAAATGGAGACTGTTTCAGATCTTTTATATCAATCATCAGACTGAGAGGGAATACAGAGCAGTGTGTTTTGTTACACAGTCAATCTGTTGTGAAGTAGTCAATCCCAAGGTGATTCATAGATTTTACTGTGCATCCTCAAAAACATTTGAGATGAAGTTTATGAAAGACGACATGTGAAATGAAGGCAGTTACATATCCAAACTATAGGAAAGAACAACAGATACACAAAAAAAGAACAAAAAGTGAAACAGGAAACAAACACGGCAGCACAGTACATATTTGTAGATTCCTAAACCACATGTTTTTTAAATTGTCTGGGGGCCTCCAGTAAATTTAAACATTAAGTTGTATTTTTGCTTGTCTGCCATGATGTTATACAGAACCTGCTAGTTTTTGCATATTTGGCTGTCTCCAGATGTAACTGTAACCCACAAACAGGGTTTGGTAGGTTACCCTAACCCTAACATGTAAACCATTACAGTAACTTGTTACCTCATCAAGACCAGTATAGTAGTCCAAGGAATTACCCAAAATCAGTTATGTATTCTGATTGCTTTCAGTAAGATTAATTTGCCATATTTGAGACATTAAAATTTATTTCAAGTTTGCATACAAACACATTTTCTTCTGTGCAACATTTCATAACGATGCAGAACACCTGCCACTATTTAAATGGCCTTATGCCAAAAGTATTCATCTTCATTTTTCACAAGTATCTGTAATCAGAGTACATTCTACTTTTTAAGGTAACATAATCGAATACAGCTAAATTTTGTACTTTCAAAATGTAAGGATGTAAGGATGCAAGGATTCTGTTACTACCAACCCTGCCTGCAAGCACCCAGATGGCCGGAACATACGTATAGGCCTTGGCAGTACTGTGGAACTAACATGGATGCCACTGAAACGGCAATGGCCAAACTCTAACTGACAATATTTACTTTCTCAAAAAAAAAACCTTACCTCTTTGGACTCGGTGCTGACAGGTCCCAGTGTGAGAGAGTAGAGAACATCCTTCCCTCCCAGGAAGAGGCGGTCATGGTACTCGTCCAGGAAGACAGCGGTTAGGGAGAGCTGGCCATGGTGACCGCTGAAGATAGACGACCTGTTGGTGGACAGCAGGTCTGCAGAGAGAGGAGGCAAAGGGACGGGGGTGGTGATGAACGAGAGATGGAAAGAAAAAAAAGGGGGAGAGAAAGATATAGAAAGACAATTTAAGAGAGACAGTAGTATAGGATGAGACGGAGGAGAAAGAAAAGGAGATGGAAGAGAGGAAAAGAGAGAGGAAGATTGTGGAAAGAGGAAAGAGGGGGGGAAGAAGGGAGAAAGAGAAAGAGATATTTAATTAGATATTTTATTTGCACACTTTCCATGGTACTCAAAGACATTGCCCATTAAGAATAAAGCATAAAATCAAAGCAGCAGAACATACAAGTCAGAAGACCGATTGCAGACTGAAACTAAACATAGAGATTAAATCTCAAGTAAAACTAAACATATTAAGAGTAAGGGATTAAGAACAAGGGAATGTGGGATAAACAGCACACAGCAAAAGAGAAGGAAAAAGAAATAAAAGACATGAAAGGAAAAAAACAACTTAATGCCATATCAATAAAACCTAAATCATTATGGTAAATTACCATAGATTTGCTCAGTGTGTGTTCAAAAAAGAGGCTTATGATGAAAGCCCAAACAGATCTGTTTCTTATTGTTTCTGTGCAAGGGTTGCTCTGTGGTCAGACTCCCACTGCGTGTGTGTGTTTGTGTGTGCGTGCATGTATGCGTGTGTGTGTGTGTGTGTGTGTGTGTGTGTGAGATTGTGCCTGCCTGCATGTGTATCTGTATGCTGTGGCTCTTTCTGTGTGTATGGGTGTGTGTGCATACGTATATGTGTGCATGTATGCACGTGTGTGTGCGTAGGTGTTTGTGCATGCACACATATGCTAACATTTACATACAGCATGTTTTTCTGTGTGTGACCCCCAGTTTGGATCAAAGGAGCCTCTAGAACAGTAGAGAGTTCTAGATCAGTAGAGAGTCTTAGAACAGTAGAGAGTTCTGGGACAGTATAGTTCTAGAGCAGTAGAGAGTTTTGGAACAGTGGAGAGTTCTAGAACAGTAGAGAGTTCTGGGGCAGGACAGGAGAGAGTTGTAAAATAGTAGAGAGTTCTCAGACAGTAGAGAGTTCTGGAACAGAGAGTTCTGTGACAATAGATAGCTCTGGGGCAGTAGAGAGTTCTAGACGAGTAGAGAGTTCTGGAACAGTAGAGAGTTCTGTGACATAGATAACTCTGGGACAGTATAGAATTCTGGGACAGTAGAGAGTTCTGGAACAGTAGATAGCTCTGGGACAGTAGAGAATTCTGGGACAGCAGAGAGTTCTAGAACAGTAGAGAATTCTAGAAGATTAGAGATTTCCGGGACAGTCGGGAGTTCTGAAAAAGTTCTGGGACAGTAGAGAGTTCTAGAACAGAAGAGAGACTCAGACTGTGATCCTGAGGTTCTGGTGTGGACCGCCTGGCTCGGCCCTACAGCCACCCTGATGTGTGTGTGGTGTGACATGAGCAATGAAGATTAAAGCCAGTTCGGGTGGAACGGCACATCTGACTCAGTAATGAAGTTGTCACTGTGCAGAAAGACTTAACGCCATGACAAGAGAGGTCACTGTGTGTTTTCCATTTGCGTAACAGCTTTGGTATCTTTTGCTTGCTGTAAACAGTGTTTCTCAAATGGTTAGTCAGGACCCAGATCTAGGCTGTGGGCTATTCTGAGATTCTGTTGGTGAAGTTTGAGATTCTTTAGGTGGCACTCTTTTCTTTTTTGTTTGTTCAGCCATTGTGGCTGTTGCTGCTCATGCTAACCACCCAGTACTTCTTATGTTTGTTTTTCCAAACAAACCGCTTTTCCTGCTGCCAATAACATAAAACGCATCACTTCTTGTGCGACAGAGGATTTTTTTCTGGGAAAGACTTACCAAACACCGGGTGTTTAGAACAGTAAATGTAAATGCTTTCATGAATTGGGTATAAACTGAATCGCTGTTGTATTATATCAATCGGCAAAAGAGAGTAGCAAAACTGACATTTATTTACATGAAAATGTCACAGATTATTACTTTACCCATACAAGTCTGCATTCTGTAAATATCATATTGTTTGATATATTGGGTCACAACCTCATGGCAAATTAACCATTTGGATCCAGTGATGCTAAACTTGTTGAAAACCACAACTGTTAAGTATCCCATGGGATAGTGAGCACACACTCACATGCACACACTGATGCACATTCCCATAAAAAGCGAGCATGTAATAGTGGGAGTGCAGGGCTACATCTGTACCCACCAGCCTACACCTGGCTCTGCACTCTCATCTGGCAGCAGCTTCAAAGTCAAAAGGTTGATGCAATGACTCTGCAGGAGTGGGTTGAACTCAAGTTCATCTAGACGCAGGGTGTCTAGATGAACATACACACACACACACACACACACACACACACACACACACACACACACACACACACTCTAACACATCCACCAGCTCGCTTCTTCTCAACCTCTCTCTCTCCCTTACATTCACATATGAGCACAACTTCAAACTAGTGTTCAAACTCTCTCTCACACAAAGCACCCCTCATTTATTTTTCTCTCCCTCTCCTCTCTTTTCCCACCTGTCTCTTCCTCTATATCATCTTGCTGCTCTCTCTCTCTCTCTCTCCCTCTCTCTCTCTCTCTAACTGAAAGAGATGAAGAGAGAAATATGGATGTTAGAGGACATCACTGGTATGTGTAAGTCTCAGCGGAGTCGTCTTTCAGCTGAATAGGTTCTCCACGTATCTCTCATCACTCCTCTCTCACACTGGTTCTTCCTCTCTCTCTTTTTTGCAGTCTCCATTTTCTAAAACACACACACACACACACACACACACGCAACGAGGAGAAGCCTCAGTCACTCATCACTCACAGGACCAGCACAAGGGCCCCTCTGTACCAGTGACACCTTGTACATCACTGAGGCCCTGCAGACACACACACACACACACACTCACACACACACATACACACATAGACTTAGACATGCATATGCACACACACTTTATTTGTCTCTCTTTTTTGAGCTCTCCATTTCTCAGACACCCACGAACAGATGGGCACCTACACACACACACACACACACACACACGCACACACGCACACAGACATACTGTACACACACATACATGCATGGTGTTAGAGAAGTCGCAGTCATTCTTAACTCTCGTTTCACTCTCTCACTTTGCCTACACACTCACACACACATACACACACACACACACACACATACATTCAAACCACCTCACCCTAGATCGCCCTCATTACCAGCGCAGAAGGAACTTTTAAGAGAGAAGTTTAACACTTTAGTGTATTTTCCCTCTATATATTCCCTAATTGGGCCTTTATAGTAGCCAAATCTAAACCAGAATGAATGGGCAATCAGTGGTGGCACAAGCCGAACCCACTGGTGCTGTAATACGGGTCTGGTGAAGCAAAGTCCTCCGCTGAGGCCAACCAATATGGAAGCCTGTTTAATGTTTTTGTAAAAGGCTATTTGAAGACAAATATCTGGGGGATAACTTTATAGAAAGACTGGGTATAAAGATTTAGCGCAGCTGGCAAGAGACACACAGAGAAAATAATGAGGAGATACACATCAGGGAGAGAGGTCGAGAGTTCGAGAAAGTTAGAGAGAGAGAGCGAGAGAGAGAGAGACAGAGAGAGAGAGGGGGCATCATGGCTTTTAGCGATTGGTAAGACTCAGAAAATAATGAGCGGGAAGAGAGACAGGCAGAGAAAGCCACAAGATAGAGAGAGAGTATAGTGATGTCTATGGATTTATAGGGATTGGCAAGGCAAACAGGGAAAATAATGATGAGGCAGCGACAGACAGAGCGGGAGACAAACTTCGGAACTGTTTTATATTAGATGTTGGTGATTATGTGCTATCATATGGACATGTTTTCATACCAAATGATTTATCATCTCAGCATGATTTGAATGTATAAACGTTCCTGCTAGGTTTTTGAAAATGGACATTTTGTAAACTGCTTTGGCATTGTTTTTTTTCTGATGAAAACACATGCCAATAAAGTTATTCAACTGACAATCAGACATAGAAGCAATCGCTGAAAGTGTAATTCCATTTTACAGATTTGTAAGAGGGGACAACACATGCAAATGAACAGAGAGACAGGCAGACATAACGTATATCTCTCTTTCAGCAGTCTGATTTTACAAAACACAACACATGATAGAGGCATAAAAACACGGCAATCAACACTTATAAACTAAAATATAGATGTAACACTTAAAATAATAACCTTTATTTATAGAGCACCTATCAAAAAAATGTTAGAGGATAAATAAAATATAAGCAATGAAATAAAAAAACCAAATATGAACAAAAATGTGAAAAATAAATAGAGAAAAAGAATAAAATAATTTACCAGTGTGGTGGATGTTGGATGCTATAGGGATACGGAGCTTAGTTTGGGTACGGGGTTACAAACAGAACTGATATACTATCAAAACTTTCTACTACAAGACAGTCAAAAAGAAAAAAGCAAATGCACAGGATAATAAAACACAACAAAACAAATGAACAATAATACAGGGTTGCTATCTTGATCTCAGACAGATCAGTACATAATAAGATCAGTCATCACTTAATCCAATCTAAACATAAACTGCACCCTCGCACTGATACCGTCACAGACCAGCAGATGTATACCTGGACTCGGAGGCTGGATATTTCAACAGGAATGTGTAATCAGTGTTTTCATGACACAATTCATCAGCAGGACATACAAAGCAGCCCAACAACTCTTTATCCTGCTGCTGACTGTCTGTCTGTCTCCACAGGTTCAGCTTTTTCCACACAGCTCCAAGTACTGGGATGACCTCAGGCTGGGGTGGAGAGTGAGTGATGAGGAATGACAAGAAACTGTGCGTGTGTGTGTGTGTGTGTGCGAGTGTGTGTGATTGGACGAGCATGTGGTTTTGCATGCATGTATGAGTGTATGCATTCATTTATGTGTGTGTGTGTGTGTCTTTGTGTGTTGAACCCTTGAGCAGATAGCTATTAGGCTGAGATTTAATATTCAGGCCGCACCTCTGTGTTTTGACAGGGAGGATTGTGGAGGATAGATACTGTCGGGTTAGTAGGGCATAGCTACCAAATATTCTACTTAGTATTTTCAGTCACACTGTGGGAAACGCAGTCAAAGCCCTGTGCATTTAAATCTGCACTGGGCAAGATTTTTTTTTAGGTAAAAGTACACCTGTTTTATCAGAGTAAAACACAAACTGGGGCTGCAACAGAGAAGAGTGTTCCATCTCTGTTTTGTGAAATGTTGTGTTTTGTGAAATGTCGTTGTGTTTTGTGAAATGTTGTTGTGTTTTCTGAAATGTCGTTGTGTTTTGTGAAATGTTGTGTTTTCTAAAATGTTGTTGTGTCTTGTGAAATTTTGTTGTGTTTTCTGAAATGTTGTTGTGTCTTGTGAAATGTTGTTGTGTCTTGTGAAATGTCGTGTTTCGTGAAATGTCGTGTTTTGTGAAATGTTGTTGTGTTTGTGAAATGTTTTGTGAAATTTTGTTGTGTTTTGTGAAATGTTTTGTGAAATTTTGTTGTGTTTTCTGAAACGTTGTCATGTCTTGTGAAATGTTGTTGTGTTTTGTGAAATGTCGTGTTTTGTGAAATGTCATTGTGTTTTGTGAAATGTTGTTGTGTTTTGACCCTCAGGGCCACCGTAGTCAGGTATGGTCACTGGCAGAAAAATGAAAATCGAGTGAAATACAAAACTTTATCTGAAACAGCACGTAGTAAGCACTCCATCCAGAGAAAGCTGGACTCAGCAATGATGGCTGAACCTGCTGTATGAAAATACTGTTTTCAGTATCTCCACACCCACTAAGAACAAGAAAGGTAGGTCCAAGGATTGGGCAATTTACGGACACCGCATTGCACAATTTCTGGGTAATGAAGTCCTTCAAACCTTCAAATATTCAAATGTTATCTCTTGCTGCCACTTGCCTGGTGCAGCTTGGAAGTTGTACCAGCTTGAATTTCAGCATCTCACATCATTACAGCATTTGTGTCAGCGGTATAAAACCACAGGAAAGAGTGCAGACGTGTGCTAGCGTTTGCCTTTTTGGCAGTGCCAGTTTGATTATAATTTATGTTGTGGAAGACATTTCATCCCTGAAACCACAATTTACTGGACCTGCGCCCTGAGATGAAGGAGCAGATTTATCTCCCCGACTCCCTCTATCAAGCTCAAGCTGTCTCTCTTCTTCTATCTTCTATTTTTTTTTCCCTTACACATACACACAAACACAGACAGGCCTGGAAGCACGTCAACAGCGCATTCCTGTCTGATGTCTCTTTCTCTCTCTCCTCTCCCTCTCTCCCTTTTTCTCTCGTAAATCGCTCAAAAGTATGCACAGATCTCACACAAAAATGCAACCACAACACTACATCCATATACACACATAAAAGAACACAAACAGGAGAAAGGTGAGCTAACAGCTTCCATCTGTAGCTTGTTATCACTCTAGCAGCCTGTCGCCTCGCTGTGGAAACCACACCACTGTCTCACCTTTCTCTCCTTCTGTCTATCCATCTTCACCTCTCTGCCTCTCCCCCTTCCGTTCATCTGTCTTAACCTCTCTCTACCTCTCGGTTTCTCTCTCCCTCTTCTGTCTATCCATCCTAACCTCTCTCTGCCTCTGTCTATTCATCTCTGACTTCCTCTGCGGTGTTATTTTTCTCTCTGGAAGTCTCTTTTAAATATGTCTTCCCTTTCATCTCGGTCCCTGTCCATCTGTTTTCCTCCCTCTCTCCTTCTTTCTCTTGCCATCTCCCTCCCTCTTTCTCATCTCTCTCTCCTTATCCCTCTTCTGTCTTTAAACTGTACCCTATACATCTACCAAATTCCTAACAGTATCTATAGAAACTGCTACATCTGTCTTCAATGTGTCTCATTTCCCTATAAGCAGCCAGCCGACGCTGCATTGACAAACAGCAGCCTGCCAAACCGGAGCGACACACAAAACAGCATCTGGTTCCACTGTGCGTGTCAAACCTCAGCTATCGCATGGCGCAGTGTCAACCGCCAAAACTACAAAAGATATTAAATCAAAAATTTATTTTGAGATTTGTTTACATTGCCAATTTTCCGCTTAGTCAGCTGAGCCATATGCTGGTGTCTGTCAAAACCAAGAGTCAGACGTCAGACATGGAAGCTTTAAAATGCAGTTTTGGTGATTCACATATTTTTTTTTTATTTTTTTTTTTTATATGGTCTTTTGTAAGTAGAGCAAGTTTCATGACTCTAGGGCCGATGAAACCTAATCAAAACCCCTGATAAAATTACAAAAACCCCATGGTTGTAAAGCTGAAAATGAGGCTGTTTCATGAATTCATGAAAAGCTGACTTTTTAGAGAAACATGATTTTCATCCTACAACAACTACTGTGTAAAAGGAAGAAGTTATAGCTTACCTGGCAGTCTTAGAATGCAGTTTAACCACATGCAGTATAAATTATTGCCTGAACTGATCTTACTTTTGCCTCAAATAATACCCAAATAGGGGGTATGAAGTCTTTAACTGCAGAATTTTATCAGCAATTTGTATAATGTTGCTTTTTGTATCTAGGCAGCAAAACTACAAAACTGCAAAACGGTGCCGCTACCATGCCGTAACCACACTGGCAGTCTGGTGTGTTTTTCCATGACGTTCTATGCAGTTCAGGTCAGTACAGGTAAAGCAGAAACATGGTGGTAAGATTCTTGTCCATATGCTATATTTAGTAATGACACACTTTCAAAGGGTGCCAGTAGGGAGGCTGTTGTGCTCCTACACAAACAGGACCAAAACTGCTCATTATTCCAATGGAGAACCAAAGGAAGCTGATAATATACTGTATCCATGGCTACAGAATGGTAGATGTGATTTGGAAAAAACTCAACATCATTTGCAAAGCCTGATATCTCCACCACAGCTTTTTCTGTCTTCCCTTTTCAGGGCCATGTGTAGTAATAAAGGATGAATATATAACTCTCCATCAAGAGAGGTAGGCTAGAGAGAGAGAGAGAGAGAGAGAGAGAGAGAGAGAATGCAAAAGGGGAAATAGAGAGTGTGAGAGATGAAAATTAATAGAGAAAGAGAGGAATGGAGTAGAGTAAAAGGAGAGTAAAAAAAAGTGGACTCCCAAATCTCATGCTGACATCTCTAATGTACAAATTGGGGCCCAGGCAGTGTGTAAGCTGTGTTAAGCTGCAGAAAGCTGCAGACTGACACACACACACGCATGCGCGCACACACACACACACACACACACACACACACACACACACACACACACACACACACACACACACACACAAACCACAAACACACACACACACAGTAGTATCAGTGTTTATTGTAGAGACTTGCTGGGAGAGAGGAACACATCTGAAGCCTATTAGACCCCCTGGACCACAAAACCCATACCAGAAACACACACACACACACACACACACACACAACACCCCTTTGTGCTGGACACTTGCTGGATCTGAGTCATTCACTCCTGTTACCCTGTTTCCACACACACACACACACACACACACACACACACACTCACAAACAAATAAAGATTAATTAGACTCACTATGCTGCTAACAGACTTCCAGGACATCGTTGGATAGCTGCTGTATATTGCTGCAGCGTGCCAAGTATGTGTGGAATCTGCTGCTCACACAAGTCAACTCACATCACTTCTCCTCCTCTCACCACTCCCTCCTCTCCTCCCTCCTTCCTCCTCTCCCTCGTCTCCTCCCGTTGTCTAGTTGATGAGGAGGAGGTATACTGCTGAGAGGAGGTCAGTGCTGTAGCCCCTCCATATCTATATATTTGAATGGCAAGTGTTGTTCTGTAGAAACTCTAAATACCAAAGAGAAGACGTGGTTTATTCATGTATATTAACCACAGAAATGGCATATAGAATGTACTGTACAACTTCAAAACTTCAGCAAATGTAGTTTCTTCTTGCGTTTCTAAACGTACAACTTGGCAATCTCAAAAGAATTGAACAGACGTCGTTCATTTCTGTGCTGTTTTTGATTAGGAACTGACCATTTCATCACTGATTTTTTGTTTAGCTTGTTATTACTTCTTAAATCTGGTTGTAAACACATCTGATTTGTGCACTCGCTAATCTAACAGAAGCTAGCGTTAGTAGTGGTTAGTAGTTGCATCTTAACATCAACATTGGTTGCTTTGCTAAATCCTGCTGGATAGTTAGCTAGGTAACAAAGCCAAAAAACTGCCGTTTGTTCAGGTTAAGTGAGCTGACTCTTCTCAAGTTACAACTGAAAACAGAACAGTTTGCTGTGTCACTGTGACCTAAATTAAATTTTCAAATCTACCTCATGAGATTATTCACTTATACTTATAACATTACAAAACTGATCCACACCCACACCACAACAATCTTTTTTGGGTATCTCTCTCTTTCTAACCAGGTTGTTATATATTTAGCCTTATCATTTCTGCACAGCCAATTCTCCACTGGACCTCCATGATGGAAACGGTTGCTAGGAGATAAGTAACACAACGGCGAAGCCTCTATATTTTCATCATTTAAACTCACGGGGGGACTGTCCTGGCACAGATAGCACAAACAGGCCAGATGCCCCATGACGGATTAAATCCTGGGATTTCCTGCCAACCTGTTCCTGTGCCTCACTCTAGATGTCAGTTTACCCACGCAGCTCAAATATTTAGCACTCAGACACATGATAATGTGATAAAGCCATGGGAAGCAAGATACACACACACACACAGCGAGTATACACATAAACACTGTGTGTCCTTGCCGTGTACGTCCATGTACACATATATCAATTTCACTCACACACATGCAGTCACACACACAGTAATGATGTGAAATCCAGGAAAACAAGCCCACAGAGCTTGTATATGTTCACACACTGCTTGTGCATAGTGCTATTGTGTGTCTAGAGAACATGCATGTATTGTATTGTCATGCACATGCAATAAGTTAATACACACCTATACATACAAAACTTGTACATATGCAAAATTTGGCTTCTGAAGTCATCACTGATAAAAATTTCACACTGTCAAAACCTATGTAATGGAGAGAGACAGACAGACAGACACACACCACACACACACACACACACACACACACACACACACACACAGTATATGAAGAGTTTGCTTCTAAAATGAGACATCCACCATTTGAAAAAAGTGAAACTACTCCAACAAAATGATAGGACAAAGTTATGAGACTTTTTCTGAATGATGATCTTCAAGTAATGGCTTTTTTCCCAAAATGGATATATAGCATTTTGTAATAGAATACTTCATATACAGTACAGTACACATAAACACACTAACCCTGACCCTATAGATAAGCAGAAACGGCTGAACATACTATGAAGTAAATAAAGTCACAAACAAAGAAACAGAAAAGGAATGTATAAATGCAAACCTCTCTCTCTCTCTCTCTCTCCTCTCTCTCTCCACCCACACCCACACACACACACACACACACCACATCAAGGGCTTCTCTCCCTCTCGTCTCAGGATGCCTATCAGAGTTGTTGTTACCCGATCTTCCCTGCTGGGCCAATCAAAACACAGCTCAGGGTGTTACCTCATCACCCTCACCCTCCTCTGCCTCTCCCCCTTCCTCATTTCATCATCTATCCCCCCCCCTTCCATTCACCCCCCGCCCCCACCCCCCCCTCCTCTTCTCTCTTTATCTTCCTCTCTCACTCCCTTGCTGACACTCCGCTGCTCTCTCTCTATTCATCTTTCTCTCTCGCACTTTTATCCTTTCTTCTCCCTTTATATCCCTATCTTCCTCCATTACTCAGCCACACCACACCTCTCTCTCTCCCTCTCTCTCTTTCCTCCAAAAGAATCCGTAACAAACCTCACTTCTCATAAACCCCTTGCTTTCCTCCTCACTCTCTTAGCCTCCTTCACCTCATCCCTCTCTCATTTCCTCTCTTGATCTCTTCCTCCCTCCCTCCCTTCTTCTCAGAAACTGGCCTGAGAAGTCACAGTAAATTTGATGTCTCCCACTTTTTCTCCTTTTTCTCACATTATCCTCATCCTTCCTCCTGTTCACTCATCAATCCTCTCCACATTTCTCTCTCCTCGGAAAGCAGGAGGTCGCTCCTCTCCCCCTCTCTCTCTTCACCTTCTTCTACTCTCATCCTCCCTCACTCCTTTTCCTCTCACCCTCATCCTCCATCTCTCTCTCTCTTTCTCTTTCCCTTCCTGTCTCCTCTCTCCCTCCATCACTCATCCAAGGCCTTCCAAACCACCATAAACTTCTTCCGTTGGCCCTCATGAGCCTTCGGCCCAAACACTTCATCCAAAAATCTGCTGGCCTCACACACACACACACACACACACACACACACACACACACAACACACACACACACACACACACACACACACACACACACACATGCTATTGAATGCAGCCAAGTGCAAGCACACACACATTTCCATTCCATTGGTGTCCAGAAGAAACTTTCTTTCTCAATAAAGTCAAAACCAACTGATCATTTAAATTGACAAATTCTTTATATATTTATCATTTTACCGTCATTCACTTCCCAAAGTTATGAAACATTTGATGTTTAACAAAAATGGCAAACTTGAAGATATAAGGTTTCTGCATCACACAGATGAACGCCATTAAAACTATCACTCTGATGCTCTTTCTGCAGTAAATTACAGTAAGTGCAAACATTGGCAGGCTCCTAAGACAGCTGGTTGCAACACACAGTAGTAGGCAACACTCCATCATAGTTTACACACACAATGCACACTCTCACACACGCATGCACATGGGTATGCACACGCACACGCACACGCACACGCACACGCACACGCACACACACACGCACACGCACACGCACACTCACACGCACACACTGGTCTGAATAGGGCATTGTCTAAGGTATCATTTAACTGCAATGTAATCAACAGAAAGACTGATCTATGAGCTCCTGTGTGTGTGTGTGTGTGTGTGTGTGTGTGTGTGTGTTACAAACATGTACATGAGTACATGTGATTGTGCGCATGCATGTTTGAGACTGTGTGTTTTGTGTTTGTAAATATATGCAAGCATGTGAACGTGTGTGTGTGCACTGGTACCGCTGTGTATGCACGAGTGCCTGTTTTCTGTGTGTTGTATGCTGTGTGTGTGTGTGTGTGTGTCAGCTGTGTGTGTGTGTGTGTGTGTGTGTGTGTGTGTGTGTGTCAGCTGTGTGTGTGTCAGCTGTGTGTGTGTGCGTCTGTCTAATGGATGCATCAGTCCACAGTAGAGGCTGTTGTACTCGGCTCCTCTTGTCAGCAGCTCTAGTGGAACTAATTGATTTCTCCTGTGGTGGTGGGGGGTGACACCTCAGTGTGTGTGACATGTAATGTCTTCCCTCCTGCCCTAAAGAGGGTTCCCATCACCTCTGGCCTCTTTCTCTATCACATCTCACTGGTTCTGAGCCAAAATGCCAAAGTAGTAGGACACTGCAATGACATGGAAAGACACGGAGACACAAGGAGAACCCTCTTCGTCTCTGTGTGGGTTTGTGTGTGTGTGACTGTGTGCTTGAAACATTGGATTTTCCAAATAATTCCTCTTGTAATGATCCTTCATTTGCATATTCTGTAAACATTTTTTGTTATTTTGTTATTTGCTGTTGTGTTTTTTCTTTCTGTCATTACATGTTTGATTTTAAAATGAAATGATGTAAACTTTTAATGCCCATCGAGGGACGAGTGTTGGAAATGAGCTACTTATTTTTAATGTACATGTATTTGTGTATTATTAAGTACTGCTGTGTATTATGCATTGTTGTGATGGTTAGAACGAACTTACAAGCCAGTAGAAGAACAACCCACTCATCACTTTTATTACTGCCACTTGCCACTCAGTCACTTTAAGATTCTACCCTACCTTAATGTATAATTATTGTGTATTGTTGTGTATGGTGTCCGTTGTTTTTTATGCCAGTGCCAAAGAATTTCAACGAATTTCCATTCTATGTAAATTTAATGGTAGTCTGAGTCTGAGTCTATATAGCTAGGCTATATACACAGGTACAGCACATCGGCCAATGCTCTTGCGACTGTCAATGTTATTTCTACAGTACTTGTCCCTTACAAATAAACTAATGAACTAAACTAAAATAAACTAAATTTGCTCCAAGCAGGTCCAGATGTACTGTGTAGTACTGTACTGTCTGCTATTCCTTCACTGTCTCCAGTGAAACAACACAAGAGCGGAGCTGAAGATGTTTACCTAACTAAGAGAGGGAGGGTGATGGAGGGATGCTGTGAGAGGAGGATGGAGGAGGAGGAGGGTTGAAACAGCAACACTTCAAACCACTGGCAAGGCATCTATCGCTTCAACACCACAGACCAGAATGCATCAGATGGAGGAGGCCAAGTTCAACATCGACCCAAAGGAGTATAAAATGTTCACACAGTGATATCATGGTACGGTAAAAATGCAGCTTTGCAAACTGTTCAGAACTGATAACAGAAAGATATTCAGATGCTGACTTCACAACAGATGCAGGTAGCAGCTACATCTCAACTTTCACGTCAAGGCTGCATTTCCACTTGTAGGAGCCGCATTTAAGTTTATTTCTATTTATGAATTTACTGATTTTGTTTTTTACTATACTTAAGTTGGCAAGTAAAGTGTGCACCCTCCACAGGTGGTGAGGGCGTTCCTATAAGTTGGTGGGCATGGCGCATGGCGGGGGAGAAAGCGGGTTACAGCAGATACCGTCTTTGACCTCAGCCTCAGCTCTGAACGCGTCTGCTGGTGAATGGCATCTGCAACGCTACGGTTTATCAATTAAGGACACTGAAACAACTGCATCTTATTTTTGTATTACTGTAAGTTTATTTCTGCAATAAATTCTAAGCAACAGTGAATGATGAGCTCTCTCTGGATATCTTTTTGGAAACAAGGCTGCGAGTCTGACATACTGCACCCGCCCTCTCTATGTGGTAAAAACGATAGAAAAGTGGAATAGGGGTTAAAGGAAATACCCAACTTTAAGATGATGTTTGCCACTACACCACTGGTTTTCAACGCTGGTGCAGCAGGTCATCGTATCGGCATCTACTCAATGTCAAAATGTTTTCTGGGCGGTCAGAGACACACATGCAGCGACAAAACACAACTCAGTTTTTGTTGCTTTCAGCTCTCGGGGTCAGAGTGTTAAAAGCAGAAACGGAGCTGAATTAAGTAGAACAGAACAGAGCAGAGCAGAACAGACAGTAACAGAACAGAGGGTGGGACGGCCCGCTTGAGGAACGGGAGGCGGGGGTCTACATCTTCAGGGTGGGGCAGAGTGTAGAAAGTTTAGATAAATAGTTTTACAGAGCCTGAACCCCCCACCCCCAACCCCCCCAACCCCAAACCCCCCCATGGTGAGGGGCGACTGCTGTGATTTGTAATGCTCATGTTAAAACAACGTCCATCGCTGCGGGGACACACACACACACACACACACACACATGCCCCACAGGCATGCATACAAACACACAAACTGACACATCTCCACATATGTAAGTACACACACACACACACACACACACACACACACATACACACGCGGTTTTGGCTCTTCACACACTTCCACTCTTGGACTGAGCTCTGGCAGCAAAGACTTCACTAAGACACAGACACAGGATACTCCCACTATGCACACACACACACACACACACACACACACACACACACACACACCTACACACACACACACACACATGCACACATGTACACATTTACATACACATACACAAAGCAGTTCTCTGTCTGTTTCTCTCTCCATCTCTCTTTCTCTCTCTCTCTCTCTCTCTCACACACACACACACACACACACACGCCTCCCTGTGTGTAAGAGGAGCACTAATCTACATGACAGATGGTCAAAGCCACATTGTTGGGACTCGAACCCTCCACCTTCGCCTCTCAAAGGAGCCACTGTCTTCCAGCCTCCAGGTTAGTCTCTCTCATCCTTCGCTTCCTCTTCCTTTTATCTGTCTGTCTGTCTGTCTCTCATCTTTCTCTCCACTCTTTCAACCTCCTGTCATTCCTTTCCTTCCTTTCATTCTCTTGCCCCCTCTCTCTTCTTTTTGCATCCATTTATCTCTCTCCACCACGCTATCATGACCTCTTTTTATCCGCCCTCCATTGGTATTTCCATCTCCATCTAATGCTCGCTCTTTCCTCTCTCCATTCTCTCTCTCTCTCTCTCTCTCTCTCTCATTCTTCCTCCCTTTCCCTCGATCTTTCACTTAATGTCTTTCCATTTCCACTCTTCCTTCACTTAGCTTTTCTCTAATTCTCATTTCATTCTCAACTCTCATTTTCTTTCTTTTCTCTCTCTCTCTCTCTCTCTCTCTCTATCTCTCTCTTACATTCCCTCTTGCCTCTCTCTTTTACGGATCCATCATTTCCTTTCATTCATGGGTCTTTAACTCTCTTTCTCTTTCCCTCTCTCTTCCTCTCTCTCTCTCTCTCTCTCTTTGAAATTCATTGACGTTCCCTCTCTTTCATGGATCTAGTCTTCTCTCCCTCTTTCTCCCTCTGTCTCTTTCTTTTTCCTTCACATTCTCTTATATTCAGCCTCAACCTGCTGATCCATGTTGACGCCTGTGATGCCGAACTGGATCTCACAGGCAGGCTTTAGGGGGCGCTTGTTTTGATTCACAGCTCAGCCCCTGGGTTAAGCAGTTGAGCCTTGTAGAGGCCGGTACAGACTGATTCATGCAGTGTTTAGATGGATATGTTAAAGCTTAGCCCTGCTGAATCCTGTAGGGGTTAATCAATCTGTTCTTGGACCTTAAAAGGTCATTAGGGGGCGTTGGTTTTATGTCACAGCTCGCCCCTGATGTAGCCTAGAGGATTCTATCCGGATCCTGTCCACTCTTACTAGCTATTTAGAGTATATGAACTTTTAAGAGGTTGGTTCTATAGGTGCACTATAGGTAATTTGTATTATTTTTATTATTATTTATTTTATTTATTCTACAGTTTAAGACTGAAAATCCTGCAAATCACACTGAACAATTGCTGTTTCTCACTGAACAATTTGCTGCTTACTATTGTTTCATATCAGGGCATGTTGCAATTTGGGCCCACTTGGCACCTTGTTTATCTTTCAGATTTTTACAGTCTTATTCCTATCCTCACACATTGCTCACTTTATATTTATACTTATATTTATATATTTATTTACTTATTTTTATAATGTTGTTTTTATTGTGTGCTTTCTCGTTGATTTTATTATTGCTATTACCTGAACCTGAGTACCTAATTTTGTTCCCTTTCATGTACAACATGTTCTGGAATGACAATAAAAAATCCTTATCCTTTATGTAAAATGACACACTGTCTTAATAAAAAAAAATGTAGGGCTGCAACAGAAAAAAGCGTCTCCATCCCCAATAACTGAGACACAAGATTTCTGGCCATAGATAGAAAGCCTTCCTGTGGATAAAGGTAAAAGGTCATGTGGGGTCACACGGGAGCTAAATTTGGTATTTAGGGGAGAATGGAGGTGACATCCTCTTTGTTAACTCAAAATACACCCAGCTTAAATATTTTAATTTCTTGAACAATTTCCAGTTCCTGTTACAACTTCCTGTTACAATTCAACAGATGGTGTTGTGGTCCCGATGCCACCTGCTTCTACTTTGTGTTGACTGAACCACCAACCGGTCTGGGTTCATGTCCAATCCACTCTGCCAAGAAATGAGCCGCAAACTCACCTATAATCTAATTTCCTTCATAAGAAGAGACAGTAAGAACCGGGGTTGTGATTCAAAGTCTAGACAGAAACAGTGAAGCACAGAGAGGTTTTGTCCAAATGTCAGTGTCTGCTTATGCCTTTCTAATGCTGTGTTAGCTTTCTGTCTTTCTTTCTTTCTTTCTTTCTTTCTTTCTCTTTTACTCATTTTTTCCTCTCTCTTTTCCCTCAGACACTCCTGACCCCTTCTTTGTTCTCACCCCAGTTTCCTCTCCATCTGTGCTCTCTGATCTGTCGCTCTTTCTTTATCTCAATCCTTTTTCCAGCTCTCCATCTCTCACACCTTTACTGTAGTCTCTCCCTCTCTCTCTCTCTCTCTCTCTCTCTCTCTCTCTCTCTCTCTAATCCCTCCATCTGTGATCTGGCCAGAGTTGTCACATCAGAGATGCCGTCGACTCGACACACACGACACCTCGGCACACACAGATGTCTACATCAGACGCGATGAATCTCTGTCTTTTGTCACACACACACACACACACACACATACACGCGCGCGCACACTAATAGCTCAGCGCAGACAGATGACTCGATCAGATGCAATGAATCTCACTCTGTCACACACACACACACACACACACACACACACACACACACACACACAAACACACAACCTGTGTTCCAACACACCTACACACTAACACCTCGGCACAGACAGACATCAGATGCAATAGCTCTCTCTCTCTCTTGCTCTCCCTCTCTTTCTCTCTCTCTTTTTTCACATACACACACACACACACACACACACCACTTCCATTCAAACACACAAACACACTAACACCTCAGCACACACAGATGTCTACATCAGAAGCAATAACTTTCTCTCTCTCTTTCTCACACACAGATGCACATGCGCACACACACATGCGTACACACACACACACACACACACACAGACACACACACAAATGCGCTACTGTTCAAACACAGGCACAAATGTACCACTTTAGTTCAAACACAACTACACACACAGATGTCTACATCAGACACATGAACTCTCTCTCTCTTTCTCTTTCTCTCGCTCTCTCTCTCTCACACACACGCGCACACACACACCCACAAACGCACAAACTACAAACACGCACACAATAATAGCTCAACACACACAGATGTACAGATTAAACACAATAACCTACACATTTCTCTTTCTCTCTCTCTCTCTCTCTCTCTCTGTATTTCTTTCTTTCTCACGCTCACTCTATCTATCTCTCTCTCTGTCTCTCTCTCTCTCTCACACACACACACACACACACACCCCTTCACCTCACATCATGCCCATGGTGTCAGAAACATGGAGTGTTTCCTCTGTCAGCAGGTCTACATACCAGACAGAGAGCCACTCACTGTGTCTCTGTAGTTTCCACTCATGTAAGTAGGCTACATGTGTGTGTGTGTCTTGTATGGGACAACACACATTTGAGCCACCTATAAACACAACATATATTATATATCAATTATATATATAATATGGAATTAAGTCAATAAAATCACTGGTTTGGTTTTACTTTGATGTTCAAAACACAACCTACATTCATATGCAACCTTTTAAAGAGTGTAGTGATACTGATTAAAAAGACTCCAATTTGAGGCTGTCCCAGTGGATCAGTGGGACACATATTAGTGTAAAAACATTACAAAACATCCCTCTAACATTGGCTTGTGCTTCCTTTTTGCAGTAAGGCTTAAAAATCTTTCTCCAGTCTGTCTCCTCTCCTTCATCTCCATCTCTCCTTCACTGAAGTGGATCTTTTTTAGCTGAAATCAATTAAAGAATCACAGCTTTCAGCGCGATTGACCGATTGATCGGTTTATTTCATGAAAAGAGCAGGTGTTCCCAGATTTTTCTGTTTTTTGCGAGTGGATTTATTTGGAATATTTTTCATGTGAACTCAGACTATCGACCGTCGAGCTCGCAGCCTAAACACCCCCTTGACTGTATATTAAAAACTTACACAAACATCTGAAATTCAAACACATGTCAAGCATTAGGAAAACACTAAAACCCGAACACCCTCTGTCCCTCTTTGTCCAATATTTCCCAGCATTGTAGCTTATATACATCATAAGCAGTAAGAAGAGCATTTCTCTGACACGCCAGTTGGCCTGGTTTCTAAACCTTCAACTTTCTCCCTTTTGTTTTTTGTTTTTTTTTGTTTTGTTTTGTTTTTTCCATTTTTTTCTCTCCTTTGCTGGCTTTTAGATCACTCCAGACGTCTGGGAGTACTTAAACTGAGAGAGAGGGAGAGAGAGAGAGAGAGAGAGAGAGAGAGAGTGAGGGAATGCAAAAGGGGAAATGGAGAGTGTGAGAGATGAAAATGAATAGAGAAAGAGGGGAATGGGCTGAGAGATGAAAGGATGAAAAGGAGACGCCCTACATACCAGCAGCCCCACCAGCGTCTCCAGCAGAGTCCCGGTGACAGATTACCCCGCTCCGCCTAAACACAACTACTAACCCCGGCTATATAACGGCATCTGGGCAACGCCGACTGAGAAAACAAACTCATTAATTCACTGTGTGTAAAGGAAAACAAACAAACCCCTTTCACTCACACAGCTAATGCAATCTGATCAAAATAGGACACTGATGTGCGTGTTTGTGTTTTCAAGTGCTCCCCCCTTTAGCGAGACAAAGTGAATATTGTATTAGAGTGTGTAAAATGTGTGTGTGCGTGCGTGTGTGTGTGTGTGTGTGTGTAAGAAATGTGGAATTTAAATGAATTAGAGAAACAGCCATAAAGAAAATGAGGGAATTAGAGAAAAGCTAAGTGAAGGAAGAGTGGAAATGGAAAGAGATTAAGTGAAAGATTGAGGGAAAGGGAGGAAGAATGAGAGAGAGAGAGAGAGAGAGAGAGAGAGAGAGAAGGATGAGCTGGAAGTCCTCAAGAACACACAGCCAACGGCACACACAGCACCCACCTCAAAGCTTCAGTGTCTCACACACACACACACACACACACACACACACACACACACACACACACACACAAAACTAGCCCACTGCCATGGGGTTTTAAGAGCTGTCCCCCATTTCCCATCCTAAACACAGCCAACTCCCTAATGACCTGTCCATCCACACTTACCTAACACACACACACACACACACTGACTGAGGTTTAAGCTTTTGAAAGGTAGCCTGGATTCTCCTAACATATTAATGTTTGAAGAGAAGAGAAGAGAAGAGAAGAGAAGAGAAGAGAAGAGAAGGGGAGAGGAGGGGAGGAGAGAAGAGAAGGGGAGAGAAGAGAAGAAAAGAGAAGAGGAGGGGAAAGAGGAGGGGATGAGAGAAGAGAGAGAAGAGAAGGGGAGAAAAGAGAAGAGGAGGGGAGAGAGGAGAGGAGAGGAAAGAAGAGAAGAGAAGAGAGGGGGAGGAGGGGAGGGGAAGGGAGAGAAGAGGAAAGAAGAGAAGAGAAGAGAAGAGAAGAGAAGAGAAGAGAAGAAAAGAGAAGGGGAGGGGAGGGGGGAGGAGGGGAGGAGAGAAGAGAAGGGGAGAGAAGAGAAGAAAAGAGAAGAGGAGGGGAAAGAGGAGGGGAGGAGAGAAGAGAGAGAAGAGAAGAGAAGAGAAGAGAAGAGAAGGGGAGAGAAGAGAAGAGAAGAGAAGGGGAGAGAAGAGAAGAGAAGGGGAGAGAAGAGAAGAAAAGAGAAGAGAAGAGGAGGGGAGAGAGGAGGGGAGGAGAGAAGAGAAGAGAAGGGGAGAGAGGAGAGGAGAGGAAAGAAGAGAAGAGAAGAGAGGGGGAGGAGGGGAGGGGAAGGGAGAGAGAAGAGGAAAGGAAAGAAGAGAAGAGAAGAGAAGAAAAGAGAAGGGGAGGGGGGAGGAGGGGAGGGGAGGGGAGAGAGAAGAGGAAAGAAGAGAAGAGAAGAGAAGAGATGGGGAGGGGAGGGGAGAGAGGAAAGAAGAGGAGAAGAGAAGAGAAGAGAAGGATGAAGAGTACTGGCACTTTAAAAAAAAAAATCGGAGGTAAAAATGAACTCCTTCCTGCCTGAACTTCTCCCCACTAATTGATTGAAATGAGATAATGACAGCTTTTCCTGTTGCTAAATTACCTCTACATCCCCCTGGGAACACAAACACCCTGCGGGCTACGCTGGGTTATAATGAGAGAGAGAGAGAGGGAGAGAGAGAGAGAGAGAGAGAGAGAGAGAGATGGAGAGAGAGAGAGAGAGAGAGAGAGAGATGGAGAGAGAGAGAGAGAGAACTGAGTTGAGAATGAAGAGTGAGAAAACCAACTCAGGAGTGAAAAGATGAGCGAGGTGCAGAGGTATGGAGAGATTTAAAGAGAGCTGAGAGAGAGAGAGAGAGAGAGAGAGAGAGAGAGAGAACTGAGTGGAGGGGGACATTATGTAAAAGAGGGTGCAGCGTGGGGTCAAACCGGAGGTCATGCAGACAGGAAGCCATGAAGGTCCGAACTGGTCGCTCACTAATGAGAATCTTACAGGCAGGTTTTCTTCCCACACTCTTTAGCCTCCATCACCCTCTCTACATAAGGATTGAATGTTTTTAGAAGAGTAACTTTAGTCTAAAGATGGTGCTGTTTATTACTAGACTTAAGAGGCAATGGATATATACAATTAATGACTAAGAAAGTCCGTAAGAAAATGGACATAAAATAAGGCTTTTCTGGTCGAGAACAAGAACCAAAATAAGACAAATCCACACTCAAAAAATATATTGATTGATATATTTTATACAGCATATGTTCAGTTTGCCAAGCTATATATTCCATGTAAAATAAATCAATCAAGATCTTTTTAAGAGTATGGATTTCCCTTTTTTGGATTCTTGAATGGATCTATATTGGACTTAGGAAAGGAGGCTCCATATGAGCGAAATGCAGTGAATCACAATCCTGGGCCAAGTTTTCTCCGCAGCAGTGTTTGGCCAAGGCACGACTTTGTTTGTACAATAAGAGCCATTGTAGAAGTTCCCCCACCCTGCATCTGCTGCTCCACTAAACTGCAGGATTTTCCAAATCATTTCTATAATCTTGGGGATCAAGGATCAATTCACTAAACTCTAACGTATGGCACCAAAACTTCCAAACACACTTATACTGACTTCTGCCAAAAAACTAACAGTAGGTCTTCCACTAAAAGACAAAAAGTAGGACTTCTACCAAAAAACAAATATGTAAAAGGTAAGATTTCTACTTCTTCTGTATTCTATATCTGTAACTGTACTGTAGCCCTATAGCGACACTGTTTATCCTAAAAATCTCCTTCCACTTCTCTCATTTCATCTCCACTCTACATCTCTCAATCTCTTTCTTTCTTTCTTTCTCTTTCTTTCTTCTCCTGACCAGTTTTACAGTCCAGCCGGCTCTCAGGGTGACGTTTCTCCCGAAAACCCCGAGCTGAACAGGAGGAAATCCTGTGTGATATCTATCACTGATGATGATTGCAGAGCCACTTTGGCTCCGAACAATGCAGAGTGAATTCCTCCTCACGGTTTGGCAGCAGCACAGTCATCAGCACTTAAAACACACACCCACTATAGCTCCTTACTCCCTTATTATCACTAAACCTGACTGAGTCATAGTCTGCAACAAAAAGAGAGAGAGAGCGAGAGAGAGAGAGAGAGAGAGAGAGAGAGAGAGAGAGAGAGAGACTTGAACAGATACAGAGAGATAGCTGTGGCTTGGCAAAAGAGATATATGGCAGCGTTTGAATTTTGGTAAAATATGTTAACTATTTTAATAGATGTGCTACAGTTTATAGCATACTAATACAAAATCACTACAATGTTCTTATACTGCCCTTCAAAGTCAAAACGCAACGACCAGGTTTTAGAGTTCACTGCAACAAAAATAATACCTATAAATATTATAAAATCATGTAAAATCCACTTCTGTAGCAACTATTATTTTGTCCAGACAACAGATAAAAGCTAAAGTCAGTTTTCTCAGTAGTCAAACTCTTCCTATTCCTATAATAATCCTATCATATTCCTATGGGGACTCGTAGTTTTTGCTGTGATAATTACGCAGTATCCTTCTAAATCTTATTATAGGATTACTACAGGTATTTTCGCTGGGGGTTGCCGCTCCTAATAAACTTGTAGAACGGGGGGAGGCGCGCCCCGGTGCATCCGACCGCAGAACGGTGAAAATCAGCCAAACTCTCCTCAGGGGGAAACCCTGCCTGCACCGCCGAGCTGCGTCGAGCTGGAATCCAGCAAATAAATGTATGCCTGTCTGCTAAGTACAACACATAAAGCCCCGAAACAGTAGCCAACAGTCAACCCGGATTCACGGGATTTAGCGCATGAAGCGCAGACCACCACGAAGTCAAACAGTGTGAGAAATAGCTAGTTGGGGGGGAAAAAAATGCACGAATAAAAATGAATGAAGCCCCCGAAGCCTTTAAGGTCGTTTAGGGGAATGAAGTTGAAATATACAGAGGGAAATCACTTTCTGGAGAGAGAGAGAGAGAGAGAGAGAGAGAGAGAGAGAAGCAGCGCGCACAGAATCACATATAACACTTGAAATGAGACGGTCAAGATCAGCAGTACCACCTGCAGCGCGCGCACACATACAGAGATAGATAGAGAGAGAGAGAGAGAGAGAGAGAGAGAGAGAGAGAGAGAACAACTTCAATGTAGCTACCAATAAAAACGGCTGCAGGTCCAATTTTATTCCCTGAAAAATATCATTCGATGAAGCCTGATATCAGAATAAATTAGTAACACTGAATTCACCAAATTGAGAACCTGGCTTAGTTGTAAAAAGACAAATAGGCTATTAGATAGATAGATAGATAGATAGATAGATGGATGCTAATTGATCACCAAATTACCTTTATAGGAGAGCCTCAGCCGCGGTACATTTAACTTGGTCGCTGAGTGTTCAGAGGCGAGCAGCGCAACAAGAATCACGCTGAAGAAAGGTGTAAATCCCTTCATCCTGCCGATGATGAAGTCTTTCTTTTTATTTTACTGTTTTGAATTTCAAAATGTAAAGTAGCCTAAATCGTTAAACAGAATATCCCTCGAGAACTCGGAAAACCCGTTTCCAGAAGCCGCGTCCCCGGTGCGTAAAAGGGTCTTTCACCGTTCCCTCCCACGAGCGACTGCCGCTCTGCCCGGGCTTTAACGAGATGGATTCACCGCTCCGCTCTGGAGGCTGCCGCTCCTTCACTCCCGACCAACAGCTGCTCAGCAGAAGTCTGTTTTAGGCAGAGAGAGAGGGAGAGGCTGTCACCCCGCCTCTACCACAGAGAGAGAGAGAGAGAGAGAGAGAGAGAGAGAGAGAGAGAGAGAGAGAGAGAGAGAGAGCGAGAGAGAGCAGTAGCGCTCCCACTGACTTGCCCTTCTACGCACAACAGACAGAACTTTCACCAAACTAGGCGCGTTGGAAAATAAGCTCTTGAAGATGATTCCAGTAAGAGATTTTAAGCTTATTGGAGTTTAAAGTGCAACAATCTCAGAAGACTTCACGGAGGTTAGAATAAAAAGTTCAGAAAAATATACTGGTGCAAGGAAGATAACATTGGAGAACGCAAAAATAAAGGCACCTTTTCGTGTTTCAACAGGTTGTGGGGGTGGTGGGTGGTGGAGGACCAGTCGTTGCGTTATAAATAAATAAAGACGGTTCAGATTCCTAAATGTGGTTTTAAGCAAGCTGTCCAAAAATATAGGAGCTCTGAGGGAGGAGCTGCCACCAGCCGACTTTTTCAAGATAGTGAAGACACTAAGAAGCTCCACAGATTTATGGACTATAAATTAACTAAATAGCATAGATAAAAATGTATGTACATGATAAACATTCCAACTTCATCGTAAAGCATGACAAGGGAAAACAAGATAAGCAACATATATTAAGATTCCTTTTGGGGGGGGCATTTTTGCCTTTATTAGACAGTACAAAGTAGAAGAAGACATGGTTAGACAGGTGGTTCTCAAAATTTTTTTGGCTCGTGACCCCTTAAAACGAAGCGATGTCTAGTCACGTCTCCTGTCACAAGCGTGCAAAGTTCAACCAAAGAATGATTTTCCCTTTTCAGGTTGTTTGATTTGATTCATTATCAGAGGATTAGAGTTAGGGTTGGCAGAGAGAGACTGGAAATTATTCAGTGTTTTACAAGAAAAACATTTGAGAAAAATTAGAAAAAAATAGACACGATAATAAAATATTATTTTTTCCTATATCCCATAAATCTTGAAACCCCCTTGGGGGTTCTGAACCCCAGGTTGAGAACCACTGTCTTAGACCACTGATCCACCAGGACTCCTCGGCAGCATATATTTGTAGAATGAAATTCTTGTTGAAGGAGAGCAGTTATACACACATCACGTAGGTGCAAGGCTATCAGAAAACTGTCAGTGAAAGGAATAACGCCTGCACACTTGCTCCATGCCACAAAAGTTGAATAGTGAGAACATAAGGCAAGGCAAGGCTTTATTCAAGTTTATTTATAGAGCACATTTCAGCAACAGGACAATTCAAAGTGCTTTACATAAAACATTAAAAGCAAAGACAGAGACAAAATGAAAAGGATAAAATTCAAATAAAAGACCAAGAAAAATGAAGTTCATTTATGAGCTAAGAGAATAAAAACCAAAAAAATAACTAAAAAAATAGGCTAAAATAGAATAGGACAGGTGTAAAATACAAGAATAAAGGTTACAGTGCAGTGTGAGAGATGAATAGTTATTTGATGTCATAAAAGGCAGCGGCAAACAGAAAAGTCTTCAGCCTTGATTTAAAAGAACTGAGAGTCGCAGCAGACCTGCAGTTTTCTGGGAGTTTGTTCCAGATATGTGGAGCATAGAAACTGAAAAGCTGCTTCTCCATGTTTAGTTTTGACTCTGGGGACAGAAAGCAGACCTGTCCCAGACCACCTGAGAGGTCCCAGACCACCTGAGAGGTCTGGACGGTTCATAACGTAGCAGAAGATCAGATATGTATTTTGGCCCTAAACCATTCAGTGCTTTATAAACCAACAGTAGTATTTTGAAATCAGTTCTTTGACAGACAGGAAGCCAGTGTAAAGACCTCAGAACTGGATTGATGTGATCCACCTTCTTGGTCTTAGTGAGGATTCGAGCAGCAGCGTTCTGAATCAGCTGCAGCTGTCCGATCGATTTTTTAGGGAGTCCTGTAAAGACACCGTTACAGTAGTCGAGTCTACTGAAGATAAATGCATGGACAAGTTTTTCCAAAACATAAGAAGGAGTAACGCCTGCACACTTGCTCCATGCCACTTGCTCCATGCTACAAAAGTTTAATAGTGACTACCCAAGAAGGATGGAAACGTTGTCACTATTAAACTTTTGTGGCATGGAGCAAGTGTGCAGGCGTTACTCCTTCTTTCACAGAATGAAATTCTTGGCCAAAGAAAGAGGGGGATACCTAATGTACCAGAACTTGTATCGCTTTTATCTCCACCCGTCCACATTTCTCTCCCCTGAGACGCCTGTCATGACCTTAAACCCCTCCAGCGCCACTGGGACGTGTTCAGTAGTTTAATTAAGTTGCGGGGAACCGTCCCGACACCTCCCTCCCTCCCTCCCTCCCTCCCCGTACGTCTATTCACAAGCGAGCCTACAAGTGAACACCGGGGTCAGCGCGGGGCGAGGGAGAGCCATTCAAGGTGTCAGTGTTACTGCGACCCGCAGTCTTTTAGAAACACTTGTTTGTACCAGGGAAGAGGCTCCCACACACGTTTCAGGGGCTGAAAGGCAGGCTGGAAGTGGGGAAGGAAGGAGAGAGAGGAGCGTTGGCAAGATGAATGCTGGGTACTTGAGATGACGGCGTGTCTTGTAGCGGCTCTGAAGACTTGTTTGTGCGAGGCCAGGAGCTCCAACACGCACTTCAAGTTCTGCGTTTTGCATTCAAGTAGCTTTTCTTAGAACGAGGTGTCCCTGTGGTGTGAGACACGAAGCATGCGCTCACAACAACACAGGTTTGATTCCACCTCACAACCTTTGTCACACGTCATTACGTCTTTCCCATCTGTCATTCTCCACTGTATACCAGTAAAGAAAAGTACTAAATATTAAGAAGCATAATTGCACGACCAAGTGGGTTTTCTTCAAACCTACAGAACTTCATTTTAAATTCTAGTCAAGATCCCAAGGTTTCCAAAGATACCAAACGTGTCATGCTGAATTACAGGGGAATGGGTATAAAATGATGCACAAGACACCTAGATTTTTTTTTATTTTCTCTAATGGTGCGGCCATAAAATTGGTGTCTTGGGTTTGAATATTTCACTCAATATAAGCAGCTGTAGCTTCAATGAAGCAGGTTCAGGTTCAGGTTACTTTATTTGTAACTGTAGGTAGATTTGGTTTGCAGTAGAGAGTCATCCATCTTGACACACACTTAGAAACAACACAAACAGTAGACAAATATAATAAAAGTACTCAAAGTTCCAATCAGTAAAACTCATCACTAAACCACAAAAGACTAAATACTAAAAGATAAAATAAATAAATAAACATTGCCTCTATATCATCTGTGCAATGTTGCTACGACTTGTTCATCTGAGCAATGGCTGCTGGAACAAAGCTGTTTTTATACCGCTTTGTTCTGCACTTTGGGACTAAGGAAGAAGCTGAAATTCACTGTGCAAAGGGTGGGAGTCGTTTAAAATCGAGCCAGTTATCCTCTGTAACTGTCTGGTGTAGAGGGATGCTGGGTTAAGCTGTGACTCACCAATCAGCCCACTGGACCATTTCATGATCTGATTCAAAGAGTTTCTGTTCTAGATGGGTTTCCAAACCATGACACCAAAGAAAAAGATAAAATTGATTAGAACAAGCAGATACAGAATATGTATGATGTGCAATATTTCTTACAGTATGGAAAAAAATTCCAACTTTGAAACTACTTAAGGGGAAATTTAAGGGGAAAGTCAGGGTGCGAGGGGTTAAAGGTGCTACATGTTTAGACTTACATCTACATTTTTAATCATCAGTATATCATTGTGAAATTAATTGTAATTCCTTTTCATTCCTAGTGCAGACGATTGGTAGCCTCCATCTCACCCCAGTGGTATTAAAATTAAGACCACATTTCCCATAAACCCTGCTGCTTTCTGACAAAAAGAAGATGTTGCTACTTGTCCTTGTCTTTCGTCAAGTTTTTATTTGTGGCTTTACATGTTGATTTTTCCATCGGTCTTTGCCATAGCGAGAAACTCGACTTGGTGGCACACAATGTAAAATCCAGTGTAGAGAGGTTGCCAATTTTCCCTTCAATGGTGTTATTTGTTTATAGGCATTATACTAATGTCTCAAAACTAATGTGGTAATGATTTATTGATGTTAAGCACCTTTAGAAAGGATCACAACAAATCATATGATGAGATTGTTGATATGAAACCAATGTGTTTATTAATACACTTTCAATCAGACTCAATGTGTTGAATATGTTGCTCTCTGGAAGTTCAGTGTGTGTTCATTCATTTCCAGTGAAATAATCCATCCATTATCACTGCATTGCTTCATTCCAGATGTATTGTATTGCAATACAAGTGCTGCATGTGTTGAGATTATTCTGTTCATATGTTTTGTGCATGCATAAACCAAACCAAATGTGGCTTAACCACATTTTTTGCTAGTGAATCAAAAAATGTATGTTGTAACAGTATAATCAACAACCATGCTTTATCAGTTTCTCCCCAGTACGTTTGAGCTCATTTGGGATCCTTCTCCATAAATAATTTCCCCCCAGGGATGAATAAAGTCTTCTGAATCTTGCATAGGATTCTGCACATATGTGTAGTTTGCAGCAACAGAAATGGATTGCAGATATAAGAGTGCAATTATATTTATATTTTCTACATAAATTAACAATGACAGTAAAATTAATTTGGCTGTATAAACTAATATATAATCCTCCAATCAAGGGCCAAGCGTATGTAGGTTTTCTCTCCAAGAAAACAACACACCAGCTGATTTCACTAATTAGTCACCCCCTCTGCGGTTGAAGTTGTGCTAATTTGTGTTATGTTGCAGAGAAAGCCCTCTGTGGCTCATGATTGGACACCGCTGGTCTAAAGAATTCAGACTCTTTATGAAGGAAGGACTGAAGTGGGGAAAGGAGCAGAGAATTAGCAGCTTAACAGTCGGGAGACAAATTAACAAGCTTGGAAAAACAGCAGCCATCTTACCGTCATTATGAATCAGCGTTCCCTGTATTTATCATAACAACAAATATTTAGAAATGACCTGAGGGAAGGAATATCTCTTTAACCACAAGACAAAGAACAACATGCCGACCCAAGCTGATTAAACAAATTAACTCTACTCTGCTCTGCTCTTCTCTTTCTCTCTCTCTCTCTCTCTCTCTCTGTGAATTCCTGAATGTCATTCCCAATCACAAACACTCATATTGGTTTCAAAAACTCTGCTTGCTCTTTAAAAAATCCCCCCAAGGATCGTTGTGCGTCTCGGCCTCGCCAACCAAACCCTTGAACAATGTAATTCACCCTGAAAGGAACTTCTCGAAATTCCCTGTGTTTAGCAGTTGTGGTTAATCGTCTGATTGAATCGTATTGTCTGAGTGAAGGACCTATTTTGCGCCACACGAAATCCTCCCAGGGCTGAATTATGCTCTTCAAGCTGTCAGTGGGGATGAAATGTAAGAATACTTAAGAGCGTCTTGACATTGCGTCACTTTCGCAAATCAAAACTGGCGCTCGTTGAGTGATGATTGGGAATGGCAGGGCTGAAGTTCATGAATTCACAATGTGGGAGGTAAGGCAGAGAGAGCGGACAGAGAACAATTTTGAGGCACAAGGCAAGGAGACAGCTGGTGTGTGTGTGTGTGTGTGTGTGTGTGTGTGTGTGTGCCTGGGGGGTTCATAAATGTTTAATCTTTTCTTAGGTTGGCAGTAGAAACCCAGAGAATGGACTAGACTGGCGAAGAGCCACAGTGAAGGACAAAGTAACTCAGGAAAGTCAGAGTGAGTGGAGAGAGAGCGAGAGGAAAGAAAGTGACAGAGAGAGAGAGAGAGAGAGAGAGAGAGAGAGAGAGAGAAGGGTTGGGCACTATCCCTCTATTATCGTAAGCCGCAGTATTTGAAAATGTTCAAGGTGTCATATTAACTACATTCTGTTTTCTATTAAATAACCACAGTGGCTTGATATTTATTAACTCTTGTGTATAAAAGCAGCACTAGTAGTTGTGGCTAGAGTGCACATTTCACTGTAATCCCCTCAGGAAAGTAACTTTGAAACGGCCAGTGAGAGGAGAGGAGAGGGGAAATAAAAACAGAGATGCTGCTGCAGTTGTTTGGCTCTCCTTCAGGTTCCAGTCGGATGTTACTGGACCAGGTTTGGATGCAAGCTTTGAATGAAGAATGTTTTAGCAAAGAATGGAAATACAGAGATCAAATGCAGAACGCTTTCCGTTGATTGAGTCGCACAAAAATATTTCTGCAACAGGCGCTGCCTCCTTATGTCGGGGAATGTTGTGACCCAGCTTGTCTATTTGGCCAGAAACTTGAAGACATAGTTGCTTATATTAGACTGGTTGTTTGTTTTTTAATAATAATGTTACTTGGCCGGAGCCCTGTTATTTGTTGGCATGTTTCGACTTGTCCGGCCTATTTCCATCTTAACAGCATAGACACAACAAGCACAGCTACTTTGCTCCATCAAAAGTCGATGTTTCACTGGGTGTGATCTGGGGTCAAACACCCGAGCAAATTGTCAGTTTAACATTATTTGTTTGTGTAGATCTACACTGAACAAAATTATAAATGCAACACTTTTGTTTTTGCTCCCATTTTTCATGAGTTGAAATAAAAGAGCTAAGACTTGTCTATGCACACAAAAGGCTTATTTCTCTCAAACTGTGTTCACAAATTGAGCACTTCTCCTTTGCCAAAATAATCCATCCACCTGACAGGTGTGGCATATCAAGATGCTGATTAAACAGCATGATTATTGCACAGGTGTGCCTTGGGCTGGTCACAATAAAAGGCCACTCTAAAATGTGCAGTTTTATCACATAACACAAAGCCACAGATGTTGCAAGTTTTGAGGGAGCGTGCAATTGGCATGCTGACTGCAGGAAGCAAAATTTGAGAGAAATAAGCCTTTTGTGTGCATAGAAAAAGTCTTAGATCTATTTCAACTCATGAAAAATGGGAGCAAAAACAAAAGTGTTGCGTTTATATTTTTGTTCAGTATATGTGGTATTTTAGTATTTTCTTAATTTAATTTTGCCCAAATATAATTCATAATCATATGTCTGGAAAACGAAATCATTCTGTACTTGAGCAAGCTAGCTACTGTAAGTGGCTCCAGCTGTTTGGATGTGCTGGGACAGGCAGGCTACAGAGCTAACATCACTTGTTTATCCTACCAGTTAGCAGCTATGAGGCGACTTTGCTCCATACATTGTTTTGTTTGTCAAGATCTTTATAAGCTGACAGAGATGGGTCGCATAATTTGGGAAATCCCAACACAGACACAGCCGTAATAATTATCCGCTTCATTTTCTGTTTCATCTTACATTCAAAGACAAAGTGGAACAAGAAACTCTTATGACCGTGAGAATTTGAGAAGTGGATCTTTGCCCGAATTCTCACACCGCAATCATCATTCATTATTTGCTTTATTTTTTATTTTTTAAATCATCTTTTTCACACCGGATTTGTGTCACCGCAAACCTCTTTTCTGTGTGATGTCAGCAATCCTGCTTTATCCAAGCTTGCTTTGGCTGCCTTAGATGCACTAAAACTTTATTGGATTTTCTGTCCACATTGTGAACGATGTAGCAGGACTTTGGCATCTACAGCGATGAAAACATGGCATTAT
This sequence comes from Centroberyx affinis, assembly GCF_046629955.1. NCBI lineage: Eukaryota > Metazoa > Chordata > Actinopteri > Beryciformes > Berycidae > Centroberyx > Centroberyx affinis. Next base: position 75,671 of record NW_027279457.1, read on the forward strand.
GACCAACTCACATCCCTGGGACCTTGTTTTCACAATACCACAATAAAAAATTAATATGGAAAAATAAGTAAGATGGTAAAATATGGAGAAAATGTCACGATATGAAAAAACTGATACCGTTCTGCCCTAATAGAGAGAGAGAGAGAAGATTGAGGGAGACTGAAAGATAAAGCGACAGATGGCCAGTGGAAGGAAGAAGAAAAGAGGAGAGAAGGGAGGACAGAGGGGAAAAGAGGGGAGAGAGGAGTGCAGAAAAAAAGGAGAGAGAAGAAAAGGACAGGGTGAAGGACTAGAGGTGAAGAGGGAGGACTGAGAGAAGAAAGATTGAAAGAGTGGAGGAGAGGAGAGGAGACAGTGAAAGACTTAGGAGAGGTGAAATAAAGGATAGAGTCAGTGGAGGAGGAAGGAGGGATGAGGAGAGAGGAAAATAAAAGGAGAGAGGAGATGTTAGGTAACATTCCCCAGAGAAAACATTATTCATCGGGTCGGATTCATCGGAGGAGACAGAGAGATGGAGGGAAGAATGGAGAGAGGAGAGAGAGAGAGAGAGAAAGGAAAGGAGGAAATGGAGAGAGGGAGAGAGGAATGGATGGAGGGAAGGAAGAAAGGAGAGAGGGAAGGAGACAGGAGGAGAGAGAGGGGAGGTGGAAAGAGGAAAAACAGAGGGAGGATAGAGGAGAAGGAGGGAGGGAGGAAAGGAGATATAGGGAGGGAGGAATGGACAGATAGAGGGAGGAAGAGGAGGAAAAGAGGGAGGAAGGAGAGAAAGGGAATGAGTAAAGGCGATATGGGTGGAGAGAGAAAGGGAAGGAGGAAAGGAGAGAGAAAGAGGGATGAAGGAGAGAAAGGGAAGGAGGAAAGGAAAAAAATCAAAGGAAGACAGAGGGAAGGGTAAAAAAGAGAAAGGAAAAGCAAGAGAGAGAAGAGGAGGAGAAAGGAAGGGAGGAAAGGAAAGAAGAAGGGAGGGAAGTGGAGAGTGAGAAAAAGAGGTTAGGAATGTGTTTTGGATAATTAAAACCTGCAATATGGAGTGTGTGTGTGTGTGTGTGTGTGTGTGTGTACAGTCCATTTTTTTGTGGCTGATGGAGTGAGGTTCCACCTGGTTTCTCTTTTGATAAATACTGTGTGACTGGAGCAGGTGCAGGGTTTTGATTCACTATGGCTCACACACACACACACACACACACACACACACACACACACATACAGCTTTGGCCCTTCACCCGTACGGCCTGTAGGGTAGTGGGTGTTACTGGGGGACATTCATTTTAATTTTAGGCTGGTGGGAGACCTGCAGGGACCGCTTAGCAAGTGCACACACACACACACACACACACACACACACACACACACCACGAGGGGCCTCTTAAAGACTTGTATGTGTCCCAAGTCTGGATTGATACTGATTAGCACTGACCAGTGGACATACACACACACACACACACACACACACACACACACACGCACACACACACACACAGGGGGCTCCTATCTGAGTGTGTCCTGATGAAGTTGTGACCCTGCCACTGACCACTGGACACTAAACACTACCAGACCAGGATGAAACACGGCTGACATATTGGAAAAATATTCTAAATACCACATGGGGACTTTAATTATAGAAAGGAAGGTCAGGGGAGCAAAAAAAAAAAAAAAAAAAACGGAGCTGAACTGCATGAGGAAGTCATTTAAAACTGCTTGTTCTCAGACTGAATGTAATGTGACTTCACTACATTCACAAGTTTCCCTCTAAAATCAGATATCCACATGAAACACGTCACCATATTTATTTACTAAGTTTCATGTTTATTTTATTCTACATTAAGTTTGTTGTGGTTCTTTCGCATTTTGTTTTTAACTTTGTTTTTGATTGCTGTCTCTCCGTCTTTGTGTTTGACGAGTCTGACACAAGGCAAAGAAAATGTTCCATGTTGCTTGAATGATGGATGATAAAGTTTTTTTGAATCTTGAATCTTTTTAAAAAAAAACACACCTACTCTTACACAACGTCTGCTGGCATGAAGTGAAGCACCTTAAGAGTTACTATCATCGTTAGACGTCATCTTCACCCCTTTCTTTACAAAAAAGTTATGTTTTCATGTGTTTTTGACATTCTGACGGTTAAAATTAATGTAAAGAAAAAAATAAAAAATGGACAAATAGCATATTTTTCTTTTATGAAACACTTTGATTGCATTTTGTCCACCCTGTGTGTTTTCTCTGGAAGGGCCTGGGTGTGAGTGAGGTCATTTCATTTCCATACAGATGTCGCCACCATAGAAGTTCCCCATGCGTGTGTTACAGTGTGTGCTTGCTGCAATTCTGCTGTTGCTCAACCGCCGAGATGAAATGTAAGAAAAACCCCGCGACTGCAGCTGCAAATGAAATATTTTATTTAACCTGAGCGGCCTCAACGAGAAAAGACGATTTAAAACATGAGACAAATCAAGCAGCGTTATTATATGTAATTAGAACATTTAAAAAGTTATTATCAATTATCTACTATTATATCTTCATGTTTAGTTCTTTTATACCTGCTTATTATTGCCTCGTTATTGGCAGCTTGCACTGTTGGGAGTATTCTACTTTTATACCAATTGTCAGCTGCTTTGGATAAAAGAAGATGCTAAATATCTAAAATTTAAATGTAATGAAATGTTTCTTTGGCTCTTGTTGTTAGACCTCCCATCCAGCTGTGGGTCAAAGAGTCAAAGAGTCTGCTTAGGACCAAACACAGTGTCTCTCCATGTTGTGAAACAGACAGAAATGTTAACTGTCCCGCCCTGTTGCACTGACAGATAATTATCTCTAATTTATAATTAATTCCAGGCTTTCCCAGAAATCCCCTGTGATCTGTCCTGTGGTTTAGGAGGGGCAGAGTGGAGTTCAGCAGGAGGAAGAACATCTATATTATGCCACAGTACACACAAACACACACACACACACACACACACACACACTGAGTTGTATTGTTACTGTATACTAGTGAGGACCTCAATTCACTGCATTAAACTCCCTAAACCTTGCTTTACACGTGCCCAAACCCTAAAAAAAAAAAGGGAGGACTGACAGAAATCTGACAGAAATTTTCCTCATCTTTCTGTCCTTGTGAACACATTTGGTCCTCATAAGTATAGAAATTCATGAACGCGTACACCCATGCACACAGATAGCCTTATCCTGGATTGAATCCCAGTTGAGCAACCTCTCCTGTCTTCGCTGTCCTCTCCCACATCTAAATCATCCACCTCTCTCTCCTCTCTCCTCCCCCACAGTGCGCACTGAGTTTCCAGTGAAATGGAAAAAAAACAGTCCTTCAGGATCATGCTGCCTTTGAGGAAAAGTATCGGTGACTTCCATATCACACAGAAACGCCAACATAAATCGTCTTAATAGTTTGTTGGAGCCAGCTAAAAGCCATCAGTCCAGTCTCCTGGACCTCGGCATGCCTTAGCACACAAGTATTTAAAACTCTGTTGGGGCGGTGCAGGGATGCATCTTTGAATACGGCACTGTAGCAACTGATAGTGTAATAACTGGTGGATAATGCAATAATAATGTGTCGTGTGCGTCCACTCTGTCCGGACGGAGTGATGACTGCTGTGTGGTTCCTACAGCACGCCGAGGTCACGACCCCCTGCTGCAGGTCACCGAGCCTCGCCGTGGCTGATCAGGGTGACGATGTCATTAACACCCATATACACACACACACACACACACACACACACACACACACACACACATTGACCATGGTCTATAACCCCTTGACCCATAGATCATGGTGCCAAACGTTTATTTGTTTATTCCCTCCATCCTGAAACACATCCATCATCGCTGTCAGAGAGTGGAGGGGAGGAGTGTGTGTGTGTGTGTGTGTGAGAGAGAGAGAGAGAGAGAGAAAATATATGGGGGCACATTTAGGTGGGGTATGTGTTTTTGTGTATGTGTGTGTTTGTGTGACTGTGGCACTATGGGTGTTGAGTGACATACAATGTGTGTCAATATTTAGCTCTAATAAAATTTAGGAGATGGCATGGGTGGTCTGAGTGTGTGTGTGTGTGTGTGCGTGTGTGTGTGTGTGTGTGTGTGTGTGTGTGAGGTCGCACGTATGGTTTCATCTCATTTAGAATTGTCACCTTTACTACTCCCCTGCAGATGACACACACACACACACACACACACAGACACATACATACACTTTTAACACTCCCCGCAGACTAAACACACACTCCTCACAAACTTTTAACACCCCCTACAGATTACTCATTACACATTACACATAAAACATACTCCGGAAAAACAATACATGCCATATGTCTGTTATATATCATCAATCTGTGATGTTCAATGCATTAGTTATTTTATAAAGTGTTGCAATTAACTTTTTTGTTGTATCCACTTTCCCTCAACCTGCCTCGTCTGCTTCTACTTCAGTTAGTGATTTCCTAAATTTCCCAGAATGCCCTTTGGCAACCTCCAGAGAAGGGGGGGGTGAACTTGTTGCATTCAGCTGTGGGTTAAACATGTAGGTGACGAGAGCGATAGCGATACTGATACTAAGAGCAAGAGAGTGAGAGATTATTTTTTCAGCAGAGAAAAAGTGAGAGTCGAACTCAACCTGTCTTGATGCTGCGTTGCATTCTGGTCTCTCTCCTGCTCCTGTGGGTGGAGAAACTGGTCTCTCTCCTCTTCTCCGATGGATTTCTCCCTGTATGATTGTTGAACGTCTCTCGGTGCAAAATGGCGGCTCTAGAAAGAAGCCCTCGCTCTTTGATTCTGAGGTTAGATCGACCAAAAATACTATGCTAAACTCAGTTGTAGCTGCACTAGAAATATCTGGACATGATGTCACACTGTCACCATTTGTCCAGTATAAGAAAAATACACCAAGCAACACACCCAGAAATTCAAGGTGCATCCCCAATATCTGTTTCTTTTAGCAGGGTTAAAGTATTTTAGGGTGGATTTTTCCTACTTCCATTGCTCGTATAACCATCAGACCGGAGCTACGTATCATATGATTTAAGTCAGTCGTTCTCAACGTGAGGTCCGGGGACCACCGGGGGTCCTTGAGGGGGTTCCAGGAGTCCCCAGCAAATTGATGAATTGTTAAAGTTCACCATTATTTCATTTACAAGAAGTGAACACAATCAGAGAATGTAGAAGAATGACTGTTTTGATCATAGTTTCACTGTTATCTCTCTACCTATAGTCATGGAATTCTGGACAAAATCATATTTAACAATAAAAATATTCTCAGATTTGGGTCTGAGACACAAAATCTCATCAAATGGGGGTCCGTGGCCCTAATGTGGACTGAATGAGGGGTCCTTGATACAAAAAAGGTTGAGAAGTGATATTTCATTTTGGTGTAACATTTGAAGTTTTAAGTACTTATGTCTTCATACGAGTTCCTACCTGTAAACAGTCAGGACACTGGGGGTCCTGTAATAACTAATGATGTCACATGTTAACTTTTGCTGTATTTCCGTCTGTCTGGAAATCATACTTCTAAAACTAACAACTAAAGTGGATTGACTGAAATAATATTTTTTTCTGTGCTCTGCATCACATTTTTCAAAAAATGAACTTTGCCTCTTTTCCGATGTCAGAAAGCTGCCGGCGGTGAATACACACTCCAGACGGAACGTACAGCTAGAGGTTGTTGGCCAACAAAATCAAACTCGGTGAGCGTATCGAAAAACCAAAACGTACATTTCAAAACTAACACATCACTTTCGATTAAATGCAAATCACAGGCCAGAATTATAACATTTCTTTTCAGATATATTATTTTGCCTGGAGATGATAAACACCAGCGCTGCTCCCGCTACGGTCCCACTGCAGACTTTAAAGGTGGGCTGTTTAATGTCCCGTAACCCTCAGCGCGTAATGGTTTTCAAACCCCTGAAACAAGGAAAAACAAGGTGCCACCTTAAAATTTATGAGACATTAAATTTCTTCCCATTAAATCTCAGTCAATCCATCATCATTAAGGGTTATCAAAATAATCAGAAGCCTGTAAAACAACTCAAGTAGTGTTTCTGCTCAGCCGGGAGGAGGAGGAGGGGTGTGTGTGTGTGTGTGTGTGAGAGAGAGAGAGAGAGTTTGCATGTGTGTATGTGTCACCCTCCTTTCTCTCTCTGTCTTATTTTTCTCAGTAAAGTGTAAATGTTCTCCTTAATCCTTCATCACAGTCAGTAACCGTTTAACAGCACCCGTCCCACATAATATCTGTGTGTTTTGTGTGTGTGTGTGTGTGTGTGTGTGTGTGTGTGTGTAAGCAGATTGTCTTTCACCTTCTATCTCTATGTCTCTCTCCCACTCTTTCTCTCTTTCAATAAAGGAAGGTGTAAATGTTCTCCACCTGTTTCCTTCACCACAGGTCCTGACTGTTTAACGGAACTCCCACACACTCATAGCTTTGTAATCCCCCTCTGTGTGTGTGTGTGTGTGTGTGTGTGTTTTGTGTGTGTGTAGTGTGTGATTGTGTATGTACTGTATGATTGTCTTTCTGTCATCTGTTTTTTTTATCCAACCCTTTCTATCCTTTTCCCCTTGTAGTTGTCTCATCCTTACATTCCTACACATGATTACATACATTTACATCCCTCTCAGTCCAACCTGAAGTTATAAAAGTAGTTACATCTCTAAATTAGATTAGATGAAACTTGAATGATCTCTGTGGGGAAGTTGCAGCAGTAAGTAATAATACATCAAAGAAGAATAAGATGTAAACAAGAATAGAGCAAATAGGGATTACATACACACATGCATCCCATAACCCCTCTTACGTATATGAATGAAAAATGTGCACCAAGTAGGCTATGGATTCCAGCATTAACAGGATGTGCAAGATAGCAGCAGTAGTGACATAGAAAACAATGTGAAAAATGGACTTTCTGAAGGTGGAAAATTATTTTTTTAAAGTCTAACAATGAGAGGAAAATGTAAGTATGAGAAACACAATATGTGAAAAATTACAGCATATATACAGGATGTGCAAAAAATGTCCCTGTAATCATGTTAACAGGTCTACAGGGGGCCATGCATGTACAGACAGCAGTGTTGAGAAAACTACACACCTCCCAGATGTTTTTCTCTTCATTTTACAGATGTAGATAATATGTACAGAACATGCAGATGGAACCCAATGTACAGAAAAACAGTGTATAAGGCACATGTATATTAAACACTCATAATCAGCGCTTGTTTTATGTATACAGTATATACGGAAGACATGAACTGTGTAAACAATGCTGTATAGATTAGACCAGTGCAAATATACTTTATCAAATTATAATTTGTATAAAATATCTTAAATTTAACACACTTCCGCCCCAGTGTCTCTCCTCACCTCCCTCCCTCCATGTCGTCTCCAGGCAGAAAGGAAGCCGGTTTGATTTTCGACTCTCTTTCTGTGGGGAGTCTGCATCTTCCTGTGGGTTTGATCTGGTTTCCTCCAACATCCCAACCACATGAAAACTAGGTGGCTTGGAGACTCTGAATTGCCCGCAGGCAAGGGTGGAAAAAAGTACCAAAATATCCCCTCTTTATAAAGTATTGTTACTTTGCTGAAATTTTACAAGTAGATGTAAAATTACTAGTGTAAAAATGTGCTTGAGTAAAAAGTAAAAAGTAGCTCATTTAAAATTTACTCAAAGTAAAAGTTACTTTTTACGAAATGGAACATTGTCAGATGTGATGTTTTCAGAGAGAGGACAGAGTTCAAACTAGATCCTTTTAATTTAAAAAAAACAAAACGAAAGCAAAATAAAGTTAAGACAGATTATTCTTCTCTTCTCAGATGACTGACTGTTCATTGTGAAAGGCTCCACAGTTTACGGCTGGACAGTTTCTGATGCAATGGTTAAAAATGTGTAGGCTGCTCTGTAATGGATGTGATTTAAAATATAGCAAAGTACAATACTCCAGTCAAAACAAACTTAAGTAAACTTAAGTATTCCAAGAAAGACAAAAAAAAAGTACAATTACACGAAAATGCCACTTGTTATTAGTTGCTTCTATCCTTGCCCATAGGAATGAATGTTTGTAGACCCAAGGAGACGGTTGCTGAAGTGTCTGCTGATGGGGATGCTGATTAACAAATAAAACTCTTCGTCTTCTTCTTCTTCTTCTTCATGTTTCCCCCTCCCCCTCCCTCTCCTCCTCTCTCAGTTCTAAAAACTCATATAAAAGTCTTTCTGCTTCGCTGACTCTCAGTCGAGCGACTCCGTCTTTCCTCTCCTCTTTAAAGCCGACACCGCCTCTCCCTGTCGTCAGACCCAGCCGGCGGATCGCCTGGACGCCACGGAGCGTGCCCAGTTCGGTCCCGTCGCAGCCCCCGAACTACTTTCTGACTGGCAGATCACAGCTTCACTAAAAAGTTAAGCATGGGGGCAGTGAGGCAATTCCTGACGCCCGGCCCATTGTAGCTCAGCTCACACTCACTTCTAAGTTTCCAGCCAAATTTAGGCTACATTTTATATATATTTGGCATTTAGCTGACACTCCCATCTAGAGTGATTTACAATGGGGGGCAACAGCAGAATAAGCTTCAACTCTTCTGTTGCCAACATAGCAACCAAGAGTCAAAGGGTCAAAGCCACAGCACCCAGATCAGAGATGTGTTCATGTGTACTTAAGATAATCATGTATAAATGCTCAAAGTATGATGGATTTCCCCTTCCTCAGAAACCAATGTGGTGCTTGATGATGCAAAATGTCTCATTAGAAACAGCTGAGATGGTGCCTATAGGACAGTGGACAGTTATGACTCCTTCCCCTGAATCCACATGTACCCCAGCTTGCCTCGTATCAAATACTGTCATTGTGGGAAAAGATGATGAAGTGAACTGCCTTCTCTCTTTAAAGATGCTCATCACCACATTAATTGTGAGACATTAATACTGCAATCAATGAGAAAATCACTAAGAAGATTGTCAGCCTCTAGCAGTCTCTTCGCTGCATTTGACATTGTGAGCCACCAGGTTGGATTTGCGGGAAATCTGCTGGATTGCTTTCAGATTTTCTTGCAACGGCAGATGGAGGAAGGAGTGAAAATCGATGGGAAAATCACTTCCAATACATTTATCCTTTGCAAACGCATGTGGAACGACACCAGTGAGGTGAGGGGGGACAAGTAGCAACATCCTGTTTGTCACTGGAAGCAACAGGGTTTATGAGAAATGTGGCCTTAATGTGGAGAAGCACTACAGCAATAGTCTCATTTGTTTACAGTAATAATACCAAGGTATCACAATTACTATTGATGTTTAAAAATGCTACATGTAGCACCTTTAATGGAAAAAAGCTTAAATTAATGCTTTTCTGAAAATATAAGTTACTTGTTTGGCATTGGTGCTTGTTTGCTGTATGATGATAACTGACTGGAGCTCAAAGTTTGCCCACCTTTTTGTTTTTTTATCTCTACCAGTCATCTCCACCGTGATCTCATTTGTTTACAACAATTATACCAAGGCATTACAATTAATCTGACAGTGATATATTGAGGTTTGCTACACATAGCACCTTTTAAAAAAGAGAAGCAGCAAAGAAAGCTGAAACATGCTGAAATGAACCACATTATCTCTGACCATCTACCCCACACTGTATATCTAACTTTTTCTTCATGGCTTCAGGAAGCTGGCAGCAACATCAACACTCTCTCTCTCTCTCAGCTCCACTGGAACCTAAACATGGCAAACTCATCCACTAAAAAAAAAAGCCACTAAAACTTGGAGCCAGAAGAATACGCAAAGAGTGTTACAGAGAGCCAGCCGGTGAGACTGCGAGCCAGGCAGAGTGTTGGTGAGGAAACATGGCAGCACAGCCGGCAGGGAGGGAGGGAAGGTACCGGGGCAGTGAAGCAGAGCGGCAGGGGGACAAGCTGGACCCGGCCAGCCAGGGAGTCAGTCAGCATGTCGGTGACTGACTGAACTGTCCAAGTTCCTATCATGGTTTTTGTTAAGGCAATTCCCATGACTTTGCTATGACTAATCTATAACATTAAACACAATTTCTATTTTACTTTTTGCTTTTTTTTTGGTTAATGGCAAAATTGAATGTCCCTGGTGAAGTTTTGGCCACTTAAAACCAACGTAACAGTGACCAAATTTGGACATACAGTCTTTTATGTTTAGCTTCTCAAACATGTGTGATTTCTCGTCACTTGGCCAAAGGTATAAATGTTATATGTAGCAGGTAATGCGTATGAGGTAATTTGTTATTCGGATTTTGATTCTCTCCCTAACTCTTTTACACTCTCTCCTTTCTCTCTCTTTTTTTTCTAAATCAATCCCTCCAGGCCTGATAGGAAATGAATGAGGGTTCCTGCTCTGTCTGGACGGATGGAAGGATCAGAGGGCGAGGAGATAAAGAGTGTGTGTGTGTGTGTGTAATGATTACAGCTAATTTGTGATTTCCTGCTCCTGTCTCATCCAAGCTGCCCTGCAGTTCGCTGTGAGTGACTCCATACAACTTCAACATAATTTCCACCAGGGACCTGAGCAACATGCCTCAAAATAAATTTAAAATAAAATACGAAAATAAAAATTTTTGGGGTTTCATGCCAAAACACTATATATCCATTTTGGAAAATTGTTGCCACCTGAAATTCTTCAGGCCATACTTGGAAATAAAATGTATTCTATCCTCAAAAAATGGACTATTTTATAAGCAAATGTCTTCAGATAACGCCTACTTTCAATACTAATCCATAATGTGCTTAACTTTCATGCCAGCAGTCAATATGGGAGAGTGGGTGTCAGTTGTTTTAAGGGGTTGGCATTTTGGAACACATTCACACACTGTTATATTTGCACGTTGCCACATGCACTTTTACTCTTTCACCTCTAATCTTATGAATGTTTTTAACCCTTAAATCTGTTTATTGTTCTTATTTGTTTTGTCTTTTTTGTGTCTTTTTTTATGAAGCACATGCAAGACAATTTTCTGTCGTGCTTGTGATTGACAATAAAGCTTTCTGAATCTGAATTTGAACAAGACTCTTCATTTGGTGGATCATTTTATTCCTCATCATTCACCCATACATCTACACAGGGAAGTGAATTCCTCACCCTGGTGGTGGTGCTGCCATGTTTTACCCATCCAGGACCATCTGATATGACTTTGACGATCATAGACACCCCATATAACTTACGTGACACCCGCCTCCTGAACCAAATTTTCACCATTGCAACCAAACACTGACAACAGCCACACACTGATCTGGAAAAATCAAAGTGAGAAAGCGTTAGTCTGTCTCTTTGTGTTTCCTGTAAACTTGCTTTTTTGGTAGATTTTGGTGTTTCTCTTTATTCTGCCTCCCTCTTTTTTATCTCTGTTTTGCTCTCAATGTTCTCTCTAATTACAGCTCATTGTCAGTTTTGGCTCTGCCTGTTTCCACCTCTGACCAAGACACTGAACATCCAACTGTCCCATGTCCAGCTGTAGAGGATTGTGGGTGCACCAGGCAGGACATCAGCCTTCCCTGGATAAATAAAGGCTAAAGAAAAATCTCATCTTCTTTCCCATTCTTTCTCTCTCTCTCTCTCTCTGTCGTTTTGTCTCAGTCCGTTTCTGTTATCTCATTTTCTCTCTTTCTCAGGCTCACTCTCTTTCTCCATCTTTCCCTCACGCTGTGTGGAGAATTTCACATCAATAAATCATTACCACATTCATTTTGATAAGATTAAACTTTATTGATCTCTGTGGGAAATTTAGGTTGAGATTAGTAAGGGAATTAGTGTAATTACCATAAACGAACAAGACTCACTGAGAAGAATCGCCTTCTCTACTCTGCATGTTACATTGCGTGCCAGTATGGATTTTACTGATAATATGCTCTATTGCTTTACAGCAGAAAGAGAGTTTGCTTTACGGCACAAAACAACACGAATCACTTTGCATCAGGAAGCGACAGGGTTTATGGGAAATGTGGTCCTAATTCTCGAGCACATTGCACCTTTAACTCTCTCAAATTATCTCTTTGTCCTTCACTCTTTCTTCCTTTTTTCATCTCTTTTCGTCTTTCTGTAAATTGTTCTTTCTGGGACTCGGGTCGTCTTCTTTCTCTCCCTCCCTGTTTCTCTTTTAACTCTCTAAAGCGATCTCTTTCTCCTTTGTCACCGCCAACCTTTCTTTGACTTTGCCTGCACCCACCCCACCCCTCCTCCTCCTCTCTCTCTCTCTCTCTCTCTCTCCTCCCTCCTTTCATCACAAGCAGACTCTCTGACACTCACTGGTGTCTTCAGCATTTCCTTCCTTCCCCTGTCTGGTTCTCTTTTCCTCCCCTCTCTCTTTTATCTCCCCACTTTTTCCCTTTTCCTTTTCTTATTAGTCTGTCTCAGTGGATTCTTCCTCTCCTCCCTCTAACATCAACCAGCTCTGTCTGCCTGTCTGGGTACGCACACACACACACACACACACACACACACTCTCTCTCTGCCATTCCCATGGTTGACTGGAGGCACTTCTCTCCATCTCTGTCTCAGATCATAAATATATATTTACCGAGCACATAAACCCTGCACTTGTCCACATTACAGCTCCTATAAAAAGCTGCAGCCAGGCATAAATGTTTACACTGCCGCCACAGGCCTGACTGGCAGGCAGTGCAGGGATTAAGGAAAGTGTGCATGGTGAAAGCCTGTAACCCGGGTGGGATGCTATATTTCAGAATTTCTCCTTTTTTCTCCTCCTTCTTTCTCTTTTTAGTGAGTTTGGATTTTCTGCAATCTCTTGTTTTCTCCGTTTTATTTGTGAGTCTTTCTCTCACTCTCTCTGTAACTCCACTCTCTTTCTATTTAATATTATCTGTCTTTCCAATGTCTTTCTCTTTTATTTTATATTATTTCTTTCTTCTTAAGTTACAAACCTTTTACAAAAACTCTTTATCTATTTCTCTCTCTTGCTCTCACGCCGTCTAACTCCATTTCTCTCTTTCTCTCCTGTCCTTTGACTTTGTCATGTTTAATCATTTCTCTCACAAACAGTTAAAGATGAAAACTTATATTTGAGTGGGAAACTACATTTCATAATTTCTCTCTGTCTCTTTTGTTCTCTTTGTTTTCAGTTTTGAGCTTGATGGCCTCTTTCTACTCTTTCTTTGTTTCTTTCTCTTTTGTTTTTGTTATATCTACAGTTTTTTTGTCTTTGTCTCTCTGATGAAATGTGCTGATAGTTAAAATGTATAATTCAGTGGGAAACTATTTCATAACTTCTCTCTTTCCTTCTCTGTGTTGTCGGTTTTTATTTACTACCGACTCGTTTTCCAAAGTTCTTTCTGTTTTTGTTATTGGCAGCATTTCAATTTAATAAGCTTTAATATTATTTTTCTCTCTCTTTCTCCTTTTCTCTCTCTCTATTATGAAAAGTGCCAGAGTGGGAAACTACATTTCTCTCTTTCAGTCACTATGTTACTTTTTCTTTTTGCCAGTTTTGCTTCACTACAGTCTCTCCCTGAATGTCTTTCTGTTTTATTTGTATTAAATTTATAGTATTTAAATTTATAAACTTTTAACACATTGTCATTTCTCACTTTCTCCGTTATTGTTCTCTCTTTTTTGTCTGTTTTTATTTACAACAGCCTCTACAACAGTTCTTTCTCTTCCCTTCTCTTTCTTTTATTTTTGTCTACAGTCTAATCTACAGTATTTCAAGTTACAAACCTTTTCTTAATTTCTTTCTTTCTCTCTCACTCTCTCTTTTGTCTTTGTGTCTCTATGACAAAATGTGCTGATGGTGAATATGTATAATTGAGTGGGAAACTAGATTTCATAATTTGTATTTCTCTTTCTTGTCAGTTTTGATTTACAATGGCCTCTTTCTCTGTTATATTTGTTATTTCATTATTTCAAACTTATAATCACTTGAGGAACTATGTTTAATAACTTCTCTCTTTTTCTGCCTGTCTCTTTTTGTCAGTTTTGATTTATTACAATCTCTATCTCTGAAGTGTTCTGTGTTATTTTATTATCTACAAGTCTGAACGGTATTTCACTTTGCAAACTTTTTACGCATGATTAGTTTTCTCTCTCTCTCTCTCTCTCTCCTTCACACTCTTAGGGAAAGTGCTGATGGTGAAAACTTTATAATTGACTGGGAACCTGTACTTAATAATCTTTTTCTCTCTTGACAGTTTTGACTGACTGCTCTCTCTCACAGCCGTTCTTTGTGTTTCATGTTGCTCTGTATGTGTGGTCCTGCACGTCTTCGGTCCGCCGCTGTCAGTTAACTACGTCTAACTATGTTATTATGGATGTGTCTGCACATTTCAACACCACCGTACCTGGCAAAAACTTTTAGTTTCTGATGCTCCGTGTGTCTGTTCAGTGTGTTTTGCACTATTTCTCTCTCTCCTTGTCTCTCTTTCTCTCTCTTTCTTTTCTTCCCACCTTCTCTCACTCTCTCTGCTGGAAGGGAAAAGGGGAATGCATAGCTGGTGAAAGGAGGGAGTCCATATTTCAGCATTTCTGCCATTTTAAAGCTTTGCTTATACCATTTCACACTTTGTGTGTGAAAACCTGAAAACCCACATGTGAATTCAAAACTCATGCATTTTTTAGATCCATGATGGTTGTCACACGTGAACTTTTTTCACATTGTATTCTTTTTTTTTTTTTTTTAAGATTTATTTTTGGCATTTTTATACTTTATTGGACAGATATAGTGAGAGAGAGACAGGAAGGTATGGGAGAGAGAGCAAGGGGAGGACGCTCTACCCCCTTTCACATTGTATTCTGACATTACACTTGACACTTGAGGTTTTACTTTAGATGTGAAAATTTCAATTCATAGGTAATAATAGGTTTTTTTTGTCCATATGTGATCATTTTGTTCACGTTTTCACCTGCCATTACATGTGACAATATTTGTTTCATGTATACAAAGAGACATTTCACAGCTGAAATTATAATTTTCAAATGGGAAATTTGAAATGAAATGTGAAAACCAACATGTGTCCAAAAGGTGCATGTGCTTTGAATTCACATGTGGGTTTTCACAAGTGACTTTTTTCTAAGGGAAGTCTGGATACTGAAGCAGAGGGTTGCCTTTGCATCTCTTTGTTTTGTCAGCTTTGATTTATCACTGTCGTGCCTTTACTTTGGCCATCACATGCACAGAGAATTTCATTCTTAACCATGGATTCTGGGTCAGCACATGTAAACGTCATAACTGGGTTAGAATAACCTATATAAGCTCATACTCTGATTATGAGAAACCTGGTTAAGATCCCTGACTCGTCCTGATATGTTAAACAAGTTACTGTGGCATACTTTTGGTTTTCACGGCTTTTCCCCTGTATTAGAAGCAACCTGCTAGTATCTGTGGACAGAAATATTCTGTTAATTGGTTTATTAAAGGCAACAGGGATACTCAATCACAGGGAATTCAAGCAACACAGAGAACTGTCTAACTGACTCTATTTCTCTAGTTTTCATTATGTTTTCATTATTTCTGATTCTCTCTGCTTTATAAACTCTGATTCTCTCTATCTGTCCATCTCTATTCTTGTCTCTCTCTTTCATTACCACCTTATCTAATCAATCTCTCCACATGGTACCAATTCAATTTAAACACTCAGATACCCTATACTAGTGTGTGTGTGTGTGTGTGTGTGTGTGTGTGTGAGAGAGAGACTATATGAAACTATAAGCCCTCAGTGATTTACAGTCGGTGTCCAGTCCTATTACATTTTCTGTGCCGTCGCCTGAGTCTCTCTCTCTCTCTCTCTCTCTCTCTCTCTCTCTCTCTCTCTCTCTCTCTCTCTCTCACACACACACACACACAGACACACACACACACAGCCACAAAGTCCTCGAAGTTTACTGCACCTCTTGCAGATTATAAGCACACCTGAGAGACGCAGGTCACAAGGTTTACAGCATCGGGTAAAGAAAGGCAGGAGGAATGGGAGAGGAACGGAGGAAAAGGTGGATGGAGGGATAGAGGCAAGAAGGGAGAGACGAAGGGAGAAAGGGAAAGGAAGAACAAAGGGGATTGAGGGGGAAAGGAAAGAAGAGAGAAAGGGATAGGGATTGGAATAATAGATGAAGGGAGAGTTAGAGAGAGAGGAGGAGAAGAGGGAGAGTTGACAGATAGAGGGGGAGAAAGAGAAAGGAGAGGCAAGCAAATGCAGGTAAGGGAAGGAGGTATGTAGGGTGAAGAACTGATGAAGAAAGGAAAGGAAGAGAGGACACAGGAATGGATAGATGGAAGTAACGAAAGGATAAGAAGAGAGAGGACAGGAATGGATGCTAAGTAGTTCATAGGGTCAAAATGGAGAACTGTGGAAAGGAGGGAGGAAGGAAAGGAAGGGAGGGATTGAAAGAGGCGTGAAACGGGATGGAGGGAGAGAGGGAAGGAGGTGTTTATAGACAAGAAGGACAACTGAGGAAAGGAGAGGAAGAGAGGGAGGGGAAAGGGAGAGGAAGGAAACGGGCGAAGCAGTTGAAAAAGGGGTGAAGGGAGGGATAAGAGAGCGAGGGATGGAGGGAATAAAGGATAATGAAGTGTGATTTTTCTCCCTGTTTCCAAGCCACAAAGAAATACTGTTAGTGAGCGCCACTGCAGAGCTAGAGCTGACACACACACACACACACACACACACACACACACACACGCACACACACACACACACACACATGCGCACACACACACACACACACGTACACACACATGCGCACACACACACACACATGCACACATGCACACACTCAGATGCATACACATACCTCACAAGTACAACCACATGAATATGAAACACACACACGCTTACACACATGGGTATGCACATACAGTATGAGCCCAACCAAATGCATGCACACACACACACACACACACATACACTTTACAGTGGCTTTATTTGGTAGTTTTTGGTAGATCAGTATAAACTTAAGGTAGAACTTGATACCTTTCCCTTCCCAATGAGCAGAATGTTTCTGGGTAAAACAGCAGCTGAATACATTTGAAAATGTTTGATTGATTATAAAAATCAATAATAACATAACAATAAAATTAACTATATTTTTAGACTGGAACATTAAAAATTAAATCAGTAATTTTTTGCACTATCCATTATTGGAAAGTGTAATAGCATTACTGAAACATGTTGCGACCGAACTATGCAAGCAAACACTTGAACTAAAAAAAACCCAACTGGGACAAAAATGTGCTTTGTTCCCCCACATCCTTTTGATGGCAGGATCTTATGCAGAGTGGCTTTTCAACTTTAATTGATGGGTTTAGACCCCTATAAACACACATAAATGTGTTTTAATGACTGGTTTTAACAAAATAAGCTCCACTGTTATATTTAACGACTGGTTTTACCCATTTAAACACAACTGTGTGATTTAATGAGCGGTTTTACCCATATAAACATGAGCGTGTTATTTAATGGCTGGTCTTAACTGTGTAAATATGGGTTTGTTTTTTCTGCGGTTCTGACACTTCTTGTAATCCTGCCACTCCTGATGGAGCACAGACCGCCCCTTTAATCCCTCAGAACCCGCACTTCACCTTTAAGACCGGCTACAGCAGCACAAACACGACTCTGAGCCAGGAGCCGAAACGCTGCGGCCTGTGAATGAAACCCAGCTAATCCCTCAGAAGTTCAGACAGACGTGTCAGTTTGGAGGAGACTGGAGGGGCAACACGAGGTGACTGCTGTAGAGTTGAAAATAGAATAGAATAGAATAGAATAGAATTTAGAATATCGATATGAATAACAATAACCTTAAAAACAGAAAAAAGAATAGAGTAGGAACAAAATGAGAAAAAGAATACAAATAATAACAATAGGAATACAATAAAACAGAATTAGGGTAAGAAATGGAATATCAATAAGACTAGAATAGAATAGAATTTAGAATATCAATATGAATAACAATAACCTTAAAATTGGAAAAAAGAATAGAGTAGGAACAAAATGAGAAAAAGACTACATATAATAAGAATAGGAATACAATAAAACAGAATTAGGGTAGAATAGGATAGAATAGAATAGAATAGAATCGGGCAATTAAACAATTTGAACTGATAAGCTCAAGTTTTCACAAAGGTCATATGGATGCCAAATGCCTGAGGCTATGTCTACACACACACACACACACACACACACACACACTCCGTCCCACTCACAGACGCACATCAAACACAGCTGCAGACACAATCCACTCTCCATATACACACCAAGCGTCCCCCCCCCCCCCCACCCCCACCCCCACCCCACCCCCTCACCCCCCCCCCCCCCCACCCCCCACCCCCTCCTCATTATCCAGCCACATGGCTTCCACAGCTCAGCTCAGCAGCCTCCTGCATCTTAATTCATCTCTGGATCACAGCACTGACACAGCCGCCTTCCTTCACTTCACCCTGCATGGAAGAAACAAGATTTGACAAAATTTTGTGGAGGTGAAAACCGTCAGCAGGCTGAAGTTTAGAAAAGTGCAGGTATCCTCCTCTCCCTCCTGACGCCAGTTCACATTTGAGAAAGAAAAGGCCCTGGTGGTCGCTATCGATGACGTATAATATCGATATTGTGATATGAGACTAGATATCTGGGATTTTGGTTATCCTAATATTGTGAAATAAATGTTACCTCTTCTTCCTGGTCTTACAGGTTGCATTACAGTAAAGTGATACAACTTTCTGAACTTATTAACCTGTTCTGGCTGAGTAAAATGAACAATGATTGGCTTTACCTATTCATCATATCCACATGACTTGATTAATGGTTACACATTGCAGATTACTAATGAGCATTACTAATTTTCTCCATTTTCTTATGTGTAAATATATTATGAAAGCACGAATACTCATTCCCAAAATATCATCACATTATTGATATCAAGGTATATCATGATATTTGATTTTGTCAATATCACCTAGCCCAAGCTGCAGTGTTTATTCAAGATAAAATAGATGTATACGTTTACTTGCAGGATAGGGAACCTCTACAATGGCTGCCTCTGTTAAACCAGCTAGGTGTGTTTCCTGCTGCAGAGTGAACAGTAACTAAACAAACTTCTACTGTGTCAGAGGTCTGATGGTCCTGCAGGAGCCTCTGTGAGCTGATTTACATGCAGTATGGTCAAATGTATAGGAGAGTTATGGCAAGAACTTATATTTGTCTTTTTAAGTGGCAGCACACACATACGCACACACACACACACAGACACACATGCACACACACACAAACACACACAAACGCACAAAAAAAGCTCTTCAGCCCTCAGGCTAATTTCCTATTTCCATGCGGCGCCTGGTCCTAATCCTCGGTTACACTCTGCTGAAATGGCTCCCGAAGCTACACCCCACACACACACACACACACACACACACACAGTCACACACACACACACACACAGAGACACACCCAAACACACACTCAGTCACACAAAGACAACAACCTTCCCACCAGCAGCCCTGAGGCGGCCCTGAAGCCCTGTTCAACGTCTGCTCACAAATGCAGACGCATACAAACTTGTATTTGGTTTGGGAACAAAAGGGTTGAACAATTAATTCTATATAATCGTGAATTTTGCTTTTCGTGTCCATGATTGATGATCCTACACTTTGTTGATCTTAAGAATGTTTAAATTCAGTTTTATTTCATTTACATGACCTGTATCAAATTAAAGTAATTACCCACAACATTTGTGGCAAGTAAATGTCTGTTTTGCTACTCTGTATTAATATGCTGATTAATATAACACAATAGTGATTTAATCTATAGCCAGGTCATGAAAGCTTAACACTCATTTTTTTTCAGGTAGGTCTTTTCCAGGAAAAATCGTCACCTCCAGAAACTCAAACTGCATCAACAGGAGATCCAAGGAAAAAGACGTCACAGTCCCGCCCCCACACTGTTTGATTGACAGGTGATCTCTGCAGACACACCACAGCAACGAGCGCTGAGCACCAAAGTTGGAGATAAAATAATTTTAAAAAAGTAGGATTTGGCAGGTTAGCACTGAACCATCTATAATCTAAACACACCTGGTCTGGATAGAAACTACATGCTGGAGTGTCAGTGTTTACCCCGCTGGTGTGTTTTCCCCGTTTAGCTCCGCCTCCTTTTGTGTATCTATAGAAATTAAATGTTTTCACTCTTTTACAGTCGGTGGGGAAGCAGCTCCTCTGAGTAAAAGAAACAATTCAGCGTCTGATTCCACCATCAGTGAAAGCAAATGAACATATTGGATTCGCTCCAAACTTCAAAGAGCAAAAAACTGTCTTTTGCTAAGCGGATGACTCTGGAAATGTCCCCAAAATAGGGACACACACATACACACATACACATCCATGAAGGCTCTAACACACACACATACACACAAAGGCACACCCACAGACACACACACACACACACACATACACACACACACACACAGAGTCAGCTATTTCACCCCCTGAAGGGATAAGTCTTCATTACTACTCAGTTGAGCAGTCAAAGTTAGAGAGGTAGCCTGGTGCGCACAGTAGGAGGACACACACACACACACACAAACACACACACAAAATCAAGTTTGTAAATCAAAGAATTCATACTTAGAGCACAGATGCACACACACGATGCATATAGGCAAACACACACACACACACACACACACCTACACACACACACACACACACACACTCACACACACACAATTCATACAATTCATTCCCACATACTCAGTCCGGCGGTGGGCTCTGCAGACTCCCTGGGGACTTGCAGATTAGCCTTGGCCAAAGCCACTAATCCCCTCACATACCTACACACACACACACACATGCACGCACACACACACACACACACACACACACACACACACACAGTGAACCAAGCCCAGCCTCAGTCGTTACCTCTGCCCTGTGCCGGCTGCGTGCAGGCTCATTCAAAGTGACTTAAAGGTGAGGGGGGTCTGCTTCAGAGAGGTCTTCTACACACACACACACACACACCTACACACACACACACACACACACACACACACAGAAAGAGAGGGATGGAAACAGAGAGAGGGGTGAGGGGGTTTGTCTCTCCAGAGGGTTTACTGAAACCACAGCGCTCTACCTCCGACCTCCCTGCTTCCACTGCATCGGCACGACTCCAGATGAAAAAAGCTGAAACTTCACTTCATTCTGAACTTTGTCTGAACTTTTCCAGTTTGACTCTCATGGTCAACATTTTGCCCACTCCATGTGAAGGGTGATACTCCAAAATGTTATATATCCATTCAGCAAAGTGTATCCTGAAATTCATGACTGCCTGTAAAAATAGAAACAATGCAACCTATACTTCCCAACCCCTCCCGATTTTCATTGCCCTCTCCCGGTTTCCTCCTGGCATCACAATTCTCCCATATTTCTCCCGATTTATGACAAATTTTCGTTATCACAACCTGTTTCTGGCACTGTACAGCGTGTATAAGCCCTACCACTCTTCCTCTCCTTCCCTAACACACACTACTTCTACTGTTTCCACCCGGACAACAATACAGCTACACCAATTGTATCGTTTCCATGGCGAGGAAACGAGTGACTGACTGTCTTCTTGACGGAGAGAGAAATGGAGAGGTCGAAGAGAAAGAAATACTTGTGTAAATTTCAGACGTCCTGGAAAGAAGAATTCCCGTTTCTTGCGGAAAGTTTTAAAGGAAAGGGGCGTGCGTTTTGTAAAATCTGCCGCGACGATTTTTCTGTTGAGCATGGGGGTCAGATTCTTAAAATTAAAGGTAATTAACATAAAAATGCTGTTGCAATGCACTTATTATTTTGTTATTTTCATTCTTTAAAAGTCACCAGAATGCAGGAAACAAAGTCTCTGAAGCTCAAATTTTTCTGGGGGAGGACCACCAGACCCCCCGCTTTGGTTTCGAGGTCTCAAGGTAGCCAAGTGTGATGCAACCACCAAAAAATATGGAACAGTATGAAAATAGTCAGTGACAGTGAAACTCTTTGTTTCCTCAAAACGTTGTCATCTGTTCACTAATAATTTAACCTAGCATCATTTTAAGCATCTCTAATATTGCCTAAGGAAGTCTCCACTGCCTGTGCAAGTTGCCTGCAGTATCACTACTTTAAAGGGCAGTATTGCCTGCAGCCCTGAATAGGGGAAGTCAAATGGGACAAAATTAATGTAAAAAACATACAACAGCTATAGAGGACTAAAGAGCAATGAAAAATACTGTTATTAATGAAGGCTTTCATTCCTAAATGAGATATATAATTGTTGTATTATCAAATTATGGTGCATTTTAAAGGACAGCAAGTAGCCCAAGTCCTCAACTGACAAAACATTAATACTTTCACAGTCTTGTACTTCCAGAAATATAGAACGATGGACTTCAGGTTATGTTTTTTTTTGTTGTTGTTGTCCTAGATTTACGAACAAGCATCTGAGGAATTCAGCAGCACTTGATGCAGGCTGGAGGCTTAGCAGCATCTCAGTCCCTGACTACAACTTTACCACAAGTATCCGATGGTTTCACAAGCGGCGGAGCTGACTAAGCCGTAACTAAGACGGGGTCACGAGGTCAAAGGTTAAAACCACAGTGGCTCCTACTGGGAGATTCGGTTACCTGAGGTGTGTGTGTGTGTGTGTGTGTGTGTGTGTGTTAAAGTTTTGTTTTTGCTTTAAGTGTCTGTATACATGTATATCTGTGTGTATATGTCTAAGTTATATGTTGTGCAAGTGTGTCAGTATGTGTGTTGTGTGTTTTTTTGTTTTGTCTGTGTACATCTGTGTGTGTGTGTGTGTGTGTGTGTGTGTGTGTGTGTGTGTGTGTGTGTGTGTGTGTGTGTGTGTGTGTGTGTGCTTAGCTAAGCCACTTCAATGGACCGTAACAATCACTCTCCTCCTGCTGACCACCAACTCAATATCCTGTGTGGTGCGGTCTTGTTGGTTCAGTTCACAACTCCAGACCTGTTTGCTTCTTTTCTTTTACCACTCTTCCTTCCTCCCTCTTTTTTTTGTCCTCCGCTCCATCTTTCTTTTCACTTTGTCTTTGTCTTGTTCTTTCTTTCATTCTTCCTTTCTTTCTTTGTCAGATGTTTCATTACAAATCATCAAAACTCAAAGTCTTTCTTTCTCTCCCTCTCTTTTTTTCTATCATTTTTGCTTAGTTTCTTGGTCTATTTCTTTCTTACTCTCTCTCTCTCTCTCTCTCTCTCTCTCTCTCTCTCTCCTCTCTCTCTCACACACACAGACACACACACACACACCTTCTTTTCTTTTCAATAGCCTCTTCTATTCGTCCACTTATACACTCAATACATCACCTAGACCCTCTCTCAGATCCCCAGAGGCCTGTTGGGGAAAAACCCAGCCAAACTAAAAGCAGATTACACTTGCTGCTTAAAACGAGAAGATGAAGAGAGAGAGAACAAGAGCCGCTCCACTTTTAAAGGATTATCAGTTTTTAGCCCTAAAGAAAGAAAAGGATACCCGTCTAATTTTAAAAGATTACCTTCCCGCTTTAAGAAAGAAAACGGACAATGGCTGGAAAAAAAAATCTGCCCTATGGGTTAGGGTTTACTAACAAGAATCCATCTATTTTGCTTCAGGATTATCAAAGCACCTTGTAAAGCTGTGTGAGCTCTGATGTGTTCTTGGTGGTCGGTGTGATGAGACCAAGGCATTAACATCATCTCAAACATGCAGAAAATGTTTCATGACCGTGGGACTTATAGCCTAATCACTTGCAAAGCATTGGAAACGGTCAAAAGATACTTGGCCATTAATGGAAAATCCACTGGTTAGCAAGAAATATTGATTTTGAAGAGATGCAATTCTGCAGCACAGGTCAAATAAGCCTGCATTACTTTGAAAAAATTGATCTTAAAACAACTTGTCAGTCAAATATCATACCAGCTAAAATTCAAACATGCAGTGTTTAAAGCCATAGACCAAGGTTATTAGCTATAATGTATTTGGAGATTATACTTCCGTGTCCTATCGATAATGCTTACATGAGCCACAAAACATCTATGACCACACAACACAGAGAATCACTTATCAGTGCAGTAGATATAACCATTTAAAAGTAACAATACCATTGCCACCTTAAAAAGCTATAGGTCATGCTATAGTGTGAATATAATTTGGAGATAATTATTCTGTGCCTTGTTGATAATACTGAGCAATACCATTTTAAAACCAATATACTGTAGTTTTTAAAAGCAAACCACAAACACTCACCAGTGGATAATACCACTTAAATGTAAAATACCATTGTTCATTATGCCACCTTAAAACCTAAAAGCCAGTTCTTGTAGTGTTTTTAGAGATTCTACACCCTGTGGACAATTCCACCTTAAATAGCCAACATCACCACCAACATTATTCCCATTAGCTCAACCAAACACAACAGACTTGGTTTAGTTTACTGAATCGAGGGAGGGCAGGAGGAGAGGAGAGCATGAGACAGAAAGAAAGTGAGAAGGGAAAAAGAGGGGAAATGAGAAGGAGGGAGATAAAGAGAGGAAGAGGAAAGAGGGAGGGAAAGAAAGAGAAAAGGGGAGAAAATTGAGAGAAAGGAGATAAGGTGGAAAAGAAGAGAAGGGTGGGAAGGAAGAGAGAGAGAAGGGGGGAGGGAGAGAGGCAGGGAAAGAGGTTGAAAGAAAGATAATGAAGGATTGGAGAGAGGGAAGGTTTGGGATTTGGTGACTGGGGAGGAAACGCAATGAAGGTGTTAGAAAAGGGAGTGAGGAAAGAAGAGAGGGAGGGAGGGAGGGGAGAGGGGAACATAAGAAAGGAGGGATGAGAAAGGAGAATAGAGACGGAGGGAGGGCCCTTGGTATCCATGGAGGTAAATAATGAGAATCTCATGACATGGGGCCTCTAGGAAAGCATCCCACTTTTCTCTCTCCTCCCTCCTCCCTCTCTCTTCCTCCTTTTCTCTCGTTCAAGCCCTCTGCTCCTCCTCCTCTTTCTCCTCCTCCTCCTCTCCCCCTTGTTTTCATCCTTGCCCTAGCTCTCAGCCGACTCCCCTTTTCTCTTTCCAAATCCTTTCTCCATATCTCTCTGTCATTCTCTCCCAACAGTCGGCACGGTATGAATTGCTCCCGGCTGGATTTACATAAGAAGAAAAAGGTCTTACGTGTTTTGTTTTGTTTTTCGCGGTGGAACAGATCTGAGACGATCATTAATGATTAAACAATGACAAACCACATGACATCTGACTTTTATCCTGTGTGACATGCCATGAATAAAAATCAGCTTTTCTGTTCCTATGTACACAAGCAACTTTGATGCAACAGTTTCGATTCCCTCGCAACCGGAGGAGAGGAGAGTCATTCATTCCTTTTGAGAAACTGTCTCAGCTGCTAGACTTTACACCCATTTCTACACTCGCTATTCTCCTCTAGTCTTTCCTTCCTCTACTTTCTGATCTCCTTCTTCTTCTCTTCTTTGCCCTGCACTTCCTTTCATCACTTCTTATATTCCTCAGCAGTGATGTAGTGGTAAATAAAGAGTTGAGTGAGCTATGGCCTCCGGGTGGTGATCATCACAAGGTAAACAACCGCCAATATGAACACGATTCAATTACATTCTCAGAAAAGAAAATTAAAGTAGTAATCTGCAGCAGGCTTGTTTTTTTTTATTTTTATGTTGTTTACATCTTTGGTACTGCACTACCTAAGAGATCACCTGTCAATCAAACAGTTTAGGCGGTACTGTGATGTCTTCTTGGATTTTCTGCTGATGATGAGTTTCTGTAGGCGACGCTCTTTTCTTTGTCTGTTCAGCCATGGCGGCTATCGCTGCTCATGCTAACTACCCAGTTCTTCCTCTTCTGTTTATTCCAAACAAACTGCTGTTGCTGCTGCTGCAAATGTAAAGCCCATCACCTCCTGTGCAGCAGAAGAGGATGTTTCCCGGGAAAGAGCTACCAGAACAGCAAATGTAAAAGCTTTCATGAACTGGATATAGGTTGAATCACTATTATGTTTTACCAATCGATGATCGAAAGTAGCAAAATGGACATTTACATATATATGAAAATTTCACAGATTGTCACTTTACATTTTTTCTCCCTCAAAAGACCCTATCATCATATAAGTTACACTAGTTTGATATGACTTACTATGATGTAAACTATAAATTTAGGTCAGAAAGATTAAAAAAAAAAAAAGGTGAGTAAACTAAATTCTGCAAATAAAAGGTGGGTAAATGCAGAAGTTTAGGTTCATATCTCTTTCTATCCTCAGTAAGGATGTTCACAACAGCCTGCACCAGTTTTTAAAGCCTCCTCGTCCACTGTGTCCTATTTTCCCCAGTACCCCCCCCACACACACACACACACATACACACACACACACACAGACACACACACACACTTAATTTCCTCCCTCCTCTCCTCTCCTCTTCCCCATGTGCAGCCTTCACCCTCTGTCCTCCTCTCTGACCCCTCCTCTCTCAAACCCCCCCGGTTTAAAATTCCTTTGGGCTGCTTAGGTGATGATGAGACCATGAAGGGCCTCTCTCTCAATTTCTCTCTCTCTCACTGTATGTCTCTCTTATGTCTCTGTATCTCTCTCTCTCTTCTCTTGCTTTCTCTGTATCTCTCTCCTCTCTCTCTGTCTCTGTATGTCTCTCTCTCTCATCTGTCTTTGTATGTCTCTCTCTTCTGTCTCCGTTTGTCTCTCTCTTCTGTCACTATGTCTGTATCTCTCTATCATCTGCCTTTGTATGTCTCTCTCTCTATCTCTCTCTCTCTCGCTCTCTCTCTCTCTCTTCCATCTCTCTATGTCTCTCTCTTCTGTCTGTATCTCTCTCCTCTCTCATTTTTTTTTTCAATTCAAGGTGCTTTATTGGCATGACAGTTCACAAACAAACAAT
>NW_027279457.1:105000-112500 GCF_046629955.1 Centroberyx affinis
GTGTGTGTGTGTGTTAACCATGCTCTTCCCTGCTGAGTGACAAATGTTTCTGCCAGAGAGGCAATCCATCAAACACACACACACACACACACGAACACACTGGCCCACTGTCTCTTATAGAGTTAGAATAACACAGTAGCCTTAGATGATCCAAACCAATTCACATCCTGAATTCCTATACGGTCCTGCAGCCGATACACACATCACAGCAGGAATGCGTGTTAAAAATGAACCAGACAAGAGTCACACACACAGGCATACTGTACCTACATGAACACACACACACACACATACACACACACACACACACACACACACACACACACATACTGAGGGGGAGAGGGATCGAGAGAGGTACATACTTTACAGGCACACACATGGCAAAAGGCACATGCACTTGTATGTGCTCACACACACACACACACACACACACGCTATGGTTGGAACAGAGCTCTCTGATTTAGTCCGCTCAGCAGGGCGCCTGTTGTCACAGTTAGGGTTCCCATGGCTGGACTTGTAGAAGTGGGATGAATACTGGGCCGTCCACACTGGTCGGTATAGACAGGCCGACATGTTAGGGATTCATGTTTATGCCAAAACCCAGACAGGACCAGACTGTGTAAGGTCAGGTTTGGGGAATTTCTCTTTTAAATGCTTGATTGTAATGTTATTTAACGCGGTAAATCGATTAAGCATGCATTCATATTTACAGCAACAGCCTAGGGAAAAGCTGCAGGGGATTGGTGCTTAACATAAAGTCACACATTCACCAACATCAGTTTCTGGCTGTTGGCTGAGTAAACTGAATTGCTTAAGGGCATCTCAGTGGTAGTTGCTCTCCAGGCAGGTTCCCCTTGTCTAAAGGTAGAACTGAAATGGGATATTTTTAAAGGGGCTACATGTAGCATTTTAATTTTAGTTATCAATAAATCATTGCCACATTAATTTTGAGACATTAGTATAATTAACATTAAAAACCATGACCATCGGCGTGAAGATTGTCAGTCTCTAGTGGCCTGTACGCTGCATTTCACAGGAAATCTGCTGGATTGCTTTACGGCACAAAACAGGAAGAGGGCGCTGTTCTTCCAGAGCAAACGGAGCTAAAGCTTTCACAATTTCTGGCAATTGCAGACGGTGGAAGGAGGGAAAGGCCGATGGAAAAAAATCACTTCCAACATGTTGACCCTCTTCAGTAAAGCCAAACTGAAAATCTTGAACTGAAAAAGCAAAGAAAGTGAGAGCAATAGCTTTGCGAGAGGAAGCAACAGGGTTTATGGGAAATGTGGCCGTAATTTTGAAAAATGCTAGCAGTAACAAGACCACTGGCATGATGTACAGGCTACCAATCATCTCCACCATGATCTCATTTGTTTATGGTAATTATACCACGGTATCACAAATAATTTGACAATGATATACTGATGTTTAAAAATCCCACATGCAGCGCCTTTAATAAATCAAAAATGGATATCGTAGTGTGACAGGGGCAACTCTGAGACATGGAACTAAAACCGTACGTTAAGCTAACTGTCGAGTTACGTTAGATCATTTTATATAATGTCATTTGATTTTTAGACACATCATTCCTATGCCTCAGATCAGTTCAGGCTTAATTAGTTAATCATTATTACTGATAATTAGTGATTTATTACTCTCTAGATAGCTAGAATCAAGAGAGTGTTTTTTTCTCTTTCCACAAGAATAAATTGCAAAATTCCTCTGCTGTGTCTTTAAATGTGTGCTTACTAGTTTGTGTTTATGTACACAACCTCAGCAAAGCAAATTCCTGGTACATGTAAATATATACCTGGTGATTAAACTGATTCTGCAGGGGTGGCCATAGCAGCATCCAGGATGGTTTTCTAGGGATCAGCCTACATTTTTGGGGTCTGGAAGTAATAGCACAGCTATAGTATGAAGCCCTGTAGAATATAAAGTTCAGACAAACATTTCCACAAAGTCAGTCTCCCATTTACTGTCAATAGAGCAGCTCCAGGTTATACATCTTGATGACATTATATTTTTTCTCTTCTTCTCCACTTTGTGGCTTTGGAAGAGAGTCATTCATGTTCACAAATGCTGACTGGTCTTCTCCTAGGACCCAGGAATAACATATTTCAAAGCTGGTATTTGCCTTTCAAGTTCAGCTGGTATTTGCCTTTAAGCTCTTACCAACATTTATATATACAACATTGCAGGAGGGCAGAAATGTCCCTCAGTGTTTATTTGGGTATGAGAGGAGATGGATAGACCGACAGCTCACTGTATAAGCCCTATAGATTCTGCAAAAGTCTACCACAGTGGCTGAATTTACACAGAAACAGAAAAGCTATTCGCGGTAATCTGTTCATCAGTGTCAAGCATCAAAAAATCAGATTCCATATGTTTTCTCGCCCTTTAGACAGATATGAAAATACTTGACCTGCTACTGCACTTTGCACACACACATATATAGAGAAAAACACACACAGTCTCTCTCTCTCACACACACACACACATACGCACACACAGACTTACACTTGTAACAAAACCATCTGCAGCACCCACTTCAGCCTTAAGCCTGCAGGTGTGTCAGACCTGTAGACAGTGAATGGGAGTGATTTGCAGTCTAATGTTTGAACATTAATCACACTTACAGAAACACGGTAATCCCTCCCCCGGTATGTTAGTCTGTCCTGGGGGGTTTTGGATAGGCTGTGTGTCGTTTTGTGGGATCGTAGTCCCACATACCGAATCAGCGATTAGTTCAGCTGATTTACTCTCCTAGAGGTAGGGAACTTGTGTTCGACATTTGAACTTGATGGTGCACCGTATTTCTCTTGCTTCCAGGGGTTTTGTGCCGGTCAACTTTGATTCAAACCTTTATGCTTATATACTTAAACTTTTGCATTGTATTTTATATTGTGAATTATTACCCTAATAAAGGCTATTTTAGCCAAAATCCATTGGTTTAGTGATTTACATGTCTTGATTTATTTTTACCTCTACCATGGAGTTAGACTGGAGTTATGTTTTCACCCCATTCCATCTGTTTGTCTGTTAGCAGTATATCACAAAAAGTTATGAATGGATTTGCACGAAACTTTGTGGAAAGGTTGGTCACGGTGCAAGGAAGAAGTGATTGACTTTTCACACTGATTGGCCAAAGTGGGGCGTGGCAGTGGGTGTGGCTTCTCACTAAAAGGCATACAACTTCTGAACAGATTCATGTAACACCATCAAACTTTGTGGCCTATCAGCAGACAGAAGAAGAGGCAAACCATCCACATCTTTGGCCCAGTCAAACAACATGGGGGCACGGGAGAACTCATTTCTGGTTTAGACATAACGGCCCTGCTAATTTCTCTGAAACTTGTTCCAAAGGGCAGCCCTAATGAAAACTGAACAGATATAGAATTTGTCCCATCATGTCCCATTTCAGGTCCAGTCATGAAAATGTGTGCATCTCCTAATGTGAAACAAGTTGATAATGGGGCATAGATGTTTGTTATTAACTTTTGGTGAAAATCAGAAATGTGGAACCGGCATATCTTGACAATTGCATAGTGTTGGCAGAGGTATGCACTATACTGAGTGCAATCTAGTTGACCAAGTGTAGCTTGTTCAGTTCACCATTTAATTGAGGCACCTCGGGATAACTGTAAGGTTGTGACAGATGGTGTTTTCCACTTTGAGAGCTGACAATATTGTATGGTTTGCCACAGATGTTCTTCTTGACAACAGCAACAATGCCTTGTCTTGTCTCTTGAACTTGGACTGCGTCCTCTGAGATTCCTCATTTTGATAAATGGTGTTTGACGATGCACCATTTTTTGTTGAAGGGATTTTTCCCCTTTGAGATGGCCTCTTTGCTTGCCATCTTTGATTCAAGGCTGTGCATATACAGTATATCTTGAAACTTGTATTATGACTTTTTTTTAAACCGATAAAAGTTATGTTGGTTTCCACTCCTGTCTGGAACAGAGTAACTCCCCCTGAAGAAATACCTTGTGTCACCTTCCCCCCACTGAATCATATCTCCTCTCCTATATTCCTCTACTCACTTTAATATTCTCTTATCTTGAAGCTACACTCAGGATAAATCACAAAGTGAGGCTGCAACAGAGAAGAGCATCCCATCCGCCGTAATTGAAAGGCTGTAGATTGGCCTTATTTGCCCAAATGAAGGACAAGACTGCCTACATACCGGTAGAAAAACAAAAGTAAAGGTGTTTATTTCTGCCTAAAATAGGTTTAAGGTCTTATATTCTACACTTTCCAACGTTTCGTGTTATGTCTTGAGGTCCATTAAAAGCCAAGAACAGGCTGTTTCTGTCACCACTTGATTCAAGTACCATTGGGACAACAGATTTTGTTTCTTCCCTTGAGATTTGACAATGTTGAATAACGCCCCACTGTTCTTGACAGGAGCAGAAATGCAGTTACTCATTTCAACTGTTTATATTGCAGTAGAATTGACATTCAATACATAATATACTGCTAACAAATAAATTACATAGAAATGATCCAGTCCCCGATCCAAAGCATCCCAACGAACATTTCAACTTTGAATAGATGTTGATATGGCGCCCTGTACCAAGGTTGAAAACCTGTGTAAATAACATGCCAAAATGAAAGTTGAGATGATGTCTGTCATTCTGACATCAGTTTCCAAAGCTTTTTTAAAATTATTTTTTACCATGCCATAATATGCCATAATGTTCAAAATGTGTGCTTGTTTGGGTTGATATTGGA
This sequence comes from Centroberyx affinis, assembly GCF_046629955.1. NCBI lineage: Eukaryota > Metazoa > Chordata > Actinopteri > Beryciformes > Berycidae > Centroberyx > Centroberyx affinis. Next base: position 109,738 of record NW_027279457.1, read on the forward strand.
CTTGGCCTCCAGCCGCACTGCGCTGTCCGTCAAACGTTTGTTGGGATGGATTGAGCCTTGACAAAGTCTTTATCATACAGATCTGCATAATTTAATCAAAATCTGCTTTTGGTCCATGTCCAAGAAATTCTACGGTTTCAGCTGTCACCTCTGTGACCTCTGTACAAAAACCTCTGTTAAAAATAAAATCCAAATCCAGCTGAAGAGAGAGAGAGAGAGAGAGAGAGAGAGAGAGGGAAAGAAAGAGATAGTGTGGAAGAAAAGGTTTGGAAAAGATAGACAAACAGAGAATAAGAGACAAACAAAGAGAGACAGATGGATGAAGACAGAGAGACAGAGTGAATCGTCGACAGTTTATTGAATCCAGCGGTCCCAGTGGGAGTAATAGAAGGAGGCTCCCTCAGGTGCTGACCCTCAACACGGTTCCTCCACACCGCTTCACTTCTCCTGATTTATCACTCCATCATCCATCTTCCCACAGTGGAGGAGGACAAGAAGGGAGGGACAGTGGACACGTAAAGGGAGAGGAAGGAGAAAATGAGAGAACGGAGGAAAGGTAGAATAGAAGAAGGAAGAATGGGGAGAAGAGGTGGAGTAGAGGATTATTGAGTAGAGAAGACATGTGGGAAAAGAGGGAAGAGGAGAGGGGATGAGATAAAGGAAAGGAGGAAGGAGGACAGAACTGGGTATCTGCTGAATCACTATTGTGGCATATGAGTAGAGCGAGTATATAGCGAATAGCAAAATCGATATTTACTTACATGAACATGCCATAGATTAGTACTTTACTACCTTGTTTCATGAATCAAGTGAAATTTACTGACATAAAAAAAATATCTGCCATTGCAGTAAGAAAATTTGACTGAAAATATCCCGAAATAAGCCTGATAAGTCTGTACACGAGCTGAAATGCCCTGCGAGGTTTGCCATTTTTTTTGCAGTGAAGAGAAAGACTGTGAGAGAGAAAGATTCTGTGAGAAGCATGAAAGGAGAAAGAGAGAGAGAGAGAGAGAGAGAGAGAGAGAGAGAGAGAGGGAGGGAGAGATCCGAAGAATGAGAAAGGCACAAGGGGAATAGCAGCGGTTTTCGGAGGCAAAGTGATGAATGTTGTTTTGACATGTGTGTATCCACAGGCCCGTGGGTCACAGTTTAACAGAGGGAACGAGGGTCAGTTTAAAGTCTGGGTCAAGTCAAATACGATTCCCTAAATGACAGCTCTGGAATTCAATTTTACGGTTCTGTGTGGCTCAATACGTGGAGCGTGGTATTAACACAGTCAGGGTTGCGGGTTTGATCGCCTCGGGGGTCACCGTACTAAAGATGCATGTAATGTAAGACATTTTGGAAGAAAAAAAAGAATGCATCTGAAAGAAAGAAAGAAAGAAAGAAAGTAAGAAAGAAAGAAAGTTATCAACTGTTGGTAACAGATCATTATCAGCCTCCATTATAACTGTTAACTTGCTGTCCCTATACTTACAGTTATGACCATATGTGTGCCCAAGCAGACATACAGATTGACACAAACATACACACACACATGCACACACACACACACACACACTCACACACACGCATAGTCTGGAACCAATTACTCTTTACCTGCAGGCTGCAGGCGACCCTCATTGAGCACGCTCTGTTTGGACACGGGTAATCAACATCACCCGGCATGTCTGTAGTTTGTGTGTGTGTGAGTGTGTGTGTGTGTGAGTGTGTGAGGGAGAAAGAGAGAGAGAGACAGATAGGGAGAGAGTGAGTGAAGAAGGACTATATAGCAGGTAAAAACAGAGAGAAATAGAGAAAGTAACTGAGAAGACAGAGAGAAAGCAAGGAGGAGAGGAAGGGAAAGACAGAGAGAGAGAGAGAGAGAGAGAGAGAGAGAGGTAGAAAGGAGTAGAAGGAAGCAGAGAGTCACCACACTGCAGAGTGGATGAGTGGCCACGGAAAGACAATGTAATTAAGTTTGTAAGAGCTGATGTAAGCTAACTGGGATGGATTACACACACACACACACACACACACACATACACACACACACACACACACACACACACAAAGGAAGTGTTGATTACCCAAGCCACATGCATGCACACACATTCCCCCACACACACACATAATGCAAAGTGAGTAGTGTTGACTAAAAATGTCACATGCACGCACGTGCAGACACACCCACACACACACACACACACACACACACACACACACACACACGGCCTGACCGTGACTCCACAGTATAGCTGTGCTTATCTAAGTAGATATCATGTCCAGCCGCAGGGGAGATGAGACAGATTACTGAGGCTGGATGCACACTATAAGATTTTGTCACAAGCCCAAGATGTCAAGACCACATTTAGATGTTTTGGATTTTTCTTACTCTCTGACCGAATTCATTTTGTTCTTGTCTCTGATATTTTGTGTGTTCTATCTTGTATTTCAGCCAAAGGCCAACACAAATAAGCTCAAAGAATCATGTTAAAATCACAGTACACACTCTCTCCATTCTACAGAGAAAAACATTTGGATATCATGTTCAAAACCAATTTTGAACTATCTGCCCACTATTTTGGTATTGCTCTCCAAACTGACTCCACTTTTCTGGTCTCGGTCTTGACTTGGCCTGGAACTTAGCTTTGGCTGGAACCCGACTGGCTCATCTTTGAATCAACAATGGTTGATTATAGTTCGCAATCACGCAACACCACACTTGCCTGGAGCAGCAGGGCGGTGAGGTTAGTAACACGACCGGCCTTCAGCAGGAGGATC